>NW_027397067.1:81054512-81091834 GCF_003265705.2 Callorhinus ursinus | reverse complement strand
CATCACTGTCACCACTACCACCACCATCCCCATCATCACCATCACCATCATTGCCATCATCATCAACATTTTCCTTACTGGACTTTCAAGCTCCCTGCAGGTAGAGAACAAGTATGAGTCATCATTGTCTCCCTGGACACATTGGCTGACATATAGTAGATGCTACTAAATCTTGTTGGATGATAAAATGGATGGGCAGGTAGGAAAATGGGTGAATGAGTGGGTGAAGGAAGGGGTAGATGGCTGTACAGACAAATGAATGGGTGTGTGGCTAAGAGGGGTGGGATGGATGAATGAGTCAGTGAATGAGTGAGTGAGCTGCTGTAAGGAAGAGCAGATGGACAGCTGAGGGGATTCCTCCCACGCTGCCCTTTGCAGATGCTGAACTGCTGAGTAATGGCAGGCATCACAGTGTCCCCACAGAGCCATGGTATTAAAATCCCTGAAGGCTATGCTGTCAATATCCAGGGGAGACAATCTCTGGAGCCATCAGCAGCACAAGTGAGCTCCTCCCAAGTCAGCCCTGCTGGGTGGTCAGCCCTGCTGGGACCATGACACCACCCTTCCTAACCTCCAGAGGTGCAGCGTCCTGCAGATTCCAATTCCCTGGGATGGACAGCTCCCTTTCCAGCCCTCGGCCCTCAGGGGGGGTCTCAGGGCATGCTGTGGGCCAGGACCTCGGCTGGGAGCAGCAGGAGTGCCTCCCTTGCCTCCCTGCCCCACCTCTCATGACCCCACTGCCCTTGCCTTCTCCATCTGACTTGGACACAACAGCCCTCCACACCCTCCACTCCCAGATGCTGAGCTCCACAGGGGTCTGCTTCACTCACTGCTGAGCCCAACATTCTGAGTCCCTGGCACAAGTGGGCTCCCAATCATCGTGCTCACTCCAACAAAAGAGTGGAGGGCTCAGCAAGATCATGCTTAGGGGAGGTGGGGTAGGACCAGCACTTGAGTCTTGAATCCCCCCCCTCCAGCCCCCCAGCACAAGAGCCATCATGCTCCACCAGGGGAGAAGCATCTCCAAAGATGGGGGTGGGGGTGGGGAGGGTAACACTGTCCTGCTTAGGGTGACAGAGCTCTGTCCCCTCTGGGCTCACAAGCTGTCAGGGCCATCTGCAGGGATGGGGAGAGACACCCTCTGGGGAAGAGGCTGGACTCCAGGGACTGCTATTGTCCATGGGGTTTTCCAAAGCTCCAGAGCCACGTCGGTGTTCAGTGTAGTACTTCTCTGACTCTGAGGTCCCCGGATCCCTTTACACTCTTAAAACTGAGTAGGACCCCGGAAAGTATTTGCTTGTGGAGGTTACATCTATCAATGCTGACAGTATTAGAAATGAAATGTGATACATTTAAAAATAGTAACTCATTAAAAAAATAAAGCCATTACACATTAACATAACAACTTGTTTTTATGGAAAAAAAATACTGTATTTACCCAAACCAGTAAAAAAAAAAAAAAAGTGAGAGGTGTGGCAAAGTGCTACATTGTTACAAATCTCTTTTGTGTCCGGCTGAATAGAAGCCACTGGAGTCTCAACTCCACTCCTGCCTTCAGCCTGCTGGGACATGTGGCTTTGATTGAAGTGGATGAAGATAAACCCAGGACCTCCCTGGAGAGGACTCGGGGATCTCCACAAGCCCCAGACCACACTCTGAGAACCACTGGCTGAGGAGAATCTGATCTTGTATCTTCCCTGCGTAACTGTTGCCAGGACACGTGCCTGCCCTGACCCCCCAGGCAAGAGGGGCCGAGACCACCCAGGGTCCCAGCCTCAGCTGCTGAGTCCCTCTGAGGTCCTCCCCTCTGCTAAGCCAGTCCCTCCTCTGGGAAATACAAATAGGTGCTCCCTCAGGCTTTGTGAGGACTAAGTAAAATCATGTATGTGTTATGCTTCCCTCCACATCACACCTGGCCTAGGGGAAGGATTAAGAAAATGGTATGCCCGTGGCACCAGTCACCATACCTCCCCACCCCCAACTCCAGGTGAAGCCCATTCTTCCTCCATGCAGGCTTCCTGGATTGGCTGAGTCTCCTCCCTCCCACACTTGCCTGTCTGCCCCCTGGACCCCAGCACTCACTTCTAAGTCACCTCCTTCCTGGACCACAGCACACCCCACCTCATCACACTCCCCCCAACCCCCATGCTTGCCCTTGTTACTGCAGAATCCAAAAGGGGGAAGACCTCCACCAGCTTCTTCTGGTGGACACAGTGATCAAGACCCCTGCTCTGGGCACAGGGAGGCCTGGGCTGTATGACCTCATAGGAGCCTGGGTATTTCCATCTGTCAAGTGGGAATAAAAGCATCTCCCTCATGGGACCATAGTGACCATTAGAAATAATCCATGTGCTTACCTGGCTCACTGAAAGCTTACCCTGGGCCAGTGGCCAAGGCAACCAAGTCTAATGAGGGAGGCAGACATCAAACCATCAGCCCGAAGTCAGGGTGGTGGAGGAGGGACCTTTGGGGCGTGGACAGGAACCCATGTTAACAGCCCCAGGTCAGGAGGACCCCAGAAAGGCCCAGTGGAGGATGGAGACCTGCAGGTGGAGAGGGTCCCAGGGAGGAAGGAGGAGCCAGGCAGAGTCCACAGAGGGGCTGCCAAGCCCGGGAGGGCAGGGAGAGTGACAGAACACTAGGACAAGTCCCAGCCTGAAGCTGTGGGTGAGCTGGCTGGAGGGGGAGGGGGAGTCAGGGAGCCGGGTTCCGGGGTTGTGGGGCCCTCCAGGGGCAGGGGTGGCCCAGACTAGAGCAGGGCAAGGGGAGGGTGACAGGTTGTCTGGACGGCTCTGCAGAGGCCCCAGCCCCATCGCTGAGACTCAGAACAGGGCTGCTCCATACATATTTATTGAGGGTATACATGAGTTCCCCTTAGAAAAAGGCATAATAGCAAAATGACTGTCATTGTCACTAAACAGATGTGCGTATTATTTCACCTTGTAGAAAAGAAATTCACATCACTATGTTGCTGTCCCCTGTGCCTCTGGGGGTCCGCCACCCCCCAGGTGTGCCCCACTGCGCGGGTCGGGCTGGAACCTGGTCTCCCCAGGCTCCCCCTTCCTCGCAACCCAGGCGTGGAATCACGGCCCCCTGCTGCTGTCTTTGTAGTCTCGGGATCATGCCACTCACGCAGTCATTCATTAATTCATTCATTCATTCCCTCATTCCTTCATACGAAACAGGAGTTCAGGACCTATTCTGTCCCAGACCCCGGGCCAGGCACCAGCTGTGGTTTGATGAGATGGCCCAACCCCAGCCCACACCTCCCAGCCTCCAGCCTCCAGCTCCCAGCCTCCAGTGCCAGCCTCGCCCTCACAGCCCTCTGGCCACACCCCACTCCAGCTAGTGGCAGTCAGCACCACGGCCATCCCGCTGAACATTTGTCCAGACATTGCCTTTGCAGAAAGACCTCCTGGACGTTCTGCCAGGACCCACACTCCCCGTGAGACCCAGAACAGAAGCTCCCTCTTAAAGCTCGCCCAGAGAGAAGTATTTATTCCTCCATCTACACAGTCCTTTAGCCTGCGTTTAACAAATATTTGTGGACCATCTGCTCCACACCAGGCTCTGATCCAGGTCGGAGGTGAGCAACGCAGCCACAGGCTGGCAGCAGCCCCTCCCCAGTGCCCCCCGCTCACATGTGTGAGCCACACATGCTGTGCTGTCCCCTAGGGGACTGAGGCAACCCAAGGAAACAATCGAATCTCAGCCAGTCTGTTGCCCTGGCCTGGAACATAGTAGGTGATCAGGGAGGGGAGGGGGAGAGAGGAGCAGGGGAGGGAAGAGCAGGGAGGAAGTAGGAGAGGAGCAGGGGAGGGGAGAGGGGAAGGGAGGGGGAGGGGACAGGAAGAGGTGTGGGGGGAGGGAGGGGAGGAAAGGGGAAAGAAAAAGGGGAAAGGAGGGGGAGGGGGCAGGGGGAGGACCAAAGGCAGCTTGGCCTCCTCTAGAGGTGGCTCTGTCCCTTGCGGAGTGTGACCGTGGTGTCGCCGTGGGCCGCGGGCTGAGGCGTTCTCCCGCCAAGCTGGCACCGCTCTGTCCTCGCCACCCGCGCAGTTCTCACTGCTGCTTCTGAAAATGTCAACTTCTTATCTCGCCAGAATTTTTCCTGACTTGGAGAATTCAATAAAGCAGCTGAGTAACGCGTAAAATAATAATGAAGCTCTGTGTTTCTGCAACTCCCGGCTGGCAAGGCAGAGTCGGGCTGCCTTTCTGTGATGATCAATCTTCATTTTCACACCGGCCCTGGGGAATCGGCAGGCTGCGGGGTGGGGGTGGGGGGGCACGCTCTCACCTGCTGACTGGGCAACTGCGGGAGGAAAGGCTTCGGGGCCCAGCTCGAGATACCGACCCTGCCCCCCACTACAACCAAGCCCCCACAGTCACCATCCAGCTCCAGCCCTCCCTCCTCTGAACTCTGCCCCGTTGCCTTTCCACCTGGGAAAGTTTCACCCAAAAAGTTTCATGGGAAACTCCTATCCACCCTTCAAAGCCCAGCTCAAGGCCCAGCCAGGCCTCTTCAATTCCTTCAGCCTTTGGAAGGGCTAGATGAAGCTGTTCGGTACCCCCACGGTCCATCTGAGCTGCAGCAACAGCCCAGGAGGGTAGAATTGCTATTTCTCCAATGTACAGAGTAAACAACTGAGGACCAGAGCAGGGGCCCCTGGATTTGTTGACTGTCCATGGAGTGTGGGCCGTACCCTGAGCCAACCAGTGGGGCTTGTCGGGAGCAAAGGGCCATCGGTGGCAGATCCCAGGCCTGGAACTGGACTTCCTGCTAGGACTCAGTGGTCTTTGCAGCTCTCCATACCAGTGGGACACTGTACGAAGAGCCTGGGCCCTGCTCGGGGCCACCCAGGCAGAGCAGTTGGAGGCCACGTAGGTCCCAGCGACACCCTCCCTGCCCTCTGTGCCCTTGATCAAATTCGGTGACCTCCAGGAACAGCCTTCATCTGTTCAGGGGTGCCAAGGCAGTGTCTCGCATCAGGACACGGATGAAAAGGCTGATGCCCATCGCTGTCTGGCCTGGGGGCAGCACCTCCATGAGCCCCATCAGGCCAAGGAGCCCCAGCGGCCAGTCTGTTCTCCCCTCAACCCTCCACCCGTCTCTCCACTCTCCAGATCCAGGGCACTTAGCTTGAACCTCCTCCAGTTTGTCAGTGAGCTCTTATCACATGCTGCCAATGAACCCCCAGGCTAAGGAGGACTAATCAATCTGGGCTCCTCCCTCTGCTACCTGGCCAACAGCAGAGGGATCCATCCCTCCCTGATTCTGTCTTTGGGGAGGAGGGTGAGGCTGGGTCAGGAAGGGCCCAGTCAGAGGGGAAGCCTCTGGGTGCAGAGTTGGGCAACGGGCCGAGGGGCCGAGACCAAGTCCCTACCTGGACTCTCTGCAGACTTGGGCTCCACCCCGGGCAACCCCACCCACGTTCCTTCATCTGGAAAAGGGGAAACAGACTTTGGCCGACACCTCCCCAAACTTGCTTTGCTGTCCAGTGGGGTGATGGAGTTCAAAATCCTCGCAAAGGCAAGAAGGTTGTGGAAATGTCGTAAGTACCACAGAGTCACTGCAGGCGGAGAGAGGCCTGTAGGTGCACCGGCCGCTGACTCAGAAACACATTCCTGGGTAAAATAGCCCAGGAGAGTCTCGTGACTCTGATGAGGGTGTTCTTGACCCTGACCGGGGTTGAGTCTTTATCGCAAGGGTTGTCAAATGGCCGGGACCCAAATTGGGCCAAATGCCTGTTTTTGCAAATAGCTCCTATCGGTTCCTCTTTTGAAGCATCTATGGTGGCTTTCTGCATACAATAGCGGAGAGGAGTAGTTAGGACAGACACCAAATGGCCCACAGAGCAAAAAATATCCACAGTCTGGCCAGCTACAGAATGTTTGCAGACCCCTCCCCGTGTTCAAGGACAGTTTGTCTGAGGCAGGGGGACTGGCTGTGCGTCTCCAGGGCCCCAGACAGCATCTCTGACCCAGCGGCCCTCCCGTCACCTGCTCTCCCATGAGCACAACCCAGACTCAGCCTCAAGTCGGAGGAGTGACACTCCTCTAGTAAAGCCAATAGGAAACGACCCTGGGATGATATGGACTGTGAGAGGGTGAGCGGACTGGGTCCCGACCTGCAGAGTAATCAGGGAGTCTTCCAGAGGAGACGCTGAGCGCTGGGCTGGGTGTGTGCCCACAGCTGGGAGGTCGGACCCCAGGCGGGCGGGAGAGAATGCTCAGGGCTCCACACCTGAGTCTGGGGGTCATCCTCTGGGGGCAACTGAGCTGAGCTGTGTGGTGGGTGTGTGGGGCGGAGGGGAGACTCTGGGGGAACGCGCAAGGTGCAGGGGTGATGGAGGAGGTGCCAGAATCAGACGTGAGGACTGGAGCTTGTCATTCCAGCCAACCCATCTACAAACAAGTGCACGAGGCATTTGGGTGTCATCTGAAGCCAGCGCTGGGCCCACACAGTCCCACCCTCCCAGCGAGGTCCCACCTTTCCCACCTCCCCCCGGCACACCAGCCTGGCCTCATCACTCAGGTGCTCATCGCTAAGTGATATTACCAGCGATTACATGCACTGCAGTCGTGCACACCGGTTATCACTGCCTAATTGGGTCATAATTTTGACAAATGTGTCACTCTGGAGATCCTGACTATACAAGGATCCCCAGCACCCTCTGCCACAGAATGTGCTCTGCCCGCCCCCATTTCCTTGGCTTTCAGGTTCATTCTCAGAAAGCACGGGGTTTCTCGCACCCATGGGCACCCTGCTAGGCACTCTACAGTTTACAAGGCTCCTTTACAAGTCACCCCACCTCAGCAGACGCCAAGTATAACTAACTGGATACAGATAGGGAAATCAAGGTCTGGAAGGCACAGTGGGGGCGTGGGGGACAGTGAGAAAGGCCCCTCGCATCTCTCAGGCTGCCTGCCCGGGACTTGTGTGGGGCGCCTTGCAGCCCCCAACTTTTCTCTCAGGAAAGGGCAGGCGATACTGGCCCATTCACCATGGGGAGTGGAGTTCTCAGAGCTTCTGGAACATGCTGGGGAGTGTAGGGGCAGCAGGGACCAGAACCGTGGTCCTCACCCGTATGGGGCTGTCCAGTTATTATTATTCTTAGCACTCTTATTATCAACTTCTGTACCTCAGAGGTGACTGCAAAAAATAATACAAGTGGCTAAAAATAAAGTAAGAAAACCAGAGCATTGGTTTGTGGTAGACCCCAGGGAGGGCCACTTTCTAAACTTTCTCAGCATGCTCCCAAGTTGGGGGGCCAGGGAGGAGGCTTGTGCACCCCCTGTCCAGGGTCCTGAAAGTCTGGGGTTCTGCGTCCGTCCCGAAGGCTGGCCTCCCTTTCCCGAACAGGAGGGACACTGTTTCCACAGGGACACTGGACATATCATGGCTTGTTCTAACTCCACATGAAGTACCGGAAGGGTGGGGCTTTCCAACCCCTTAGAGACGGGTGGGCCCTGGGCAGGGGCTCTGGAGCCAGGAGCTCCTGGGTTCAAACCTTGATTCCACCACTTGCAAGGTAGGAGAACCTTTCTGAATCTCGGTGTCCCCATCTGTAGAATGGGGTGATGAATTCTCCATGCCCTGTGACAAGGCAACAGGACGGCTCTGCATCTGAAAAGGCTCACACAGAGCCGGGCCCTACTCAAATCCCAGTTCCTGTCTTGAGTCCCCCTAACCCCCTTTCTATCAAGGGAAATATTGGAGAAATTGTTCTAAAAATATTCACTAAGCAGCAGGCTGTGTGGGTGGCTGGCTGCCTGCTTCATCTGCATGTAAGCCTGGCAATGCTCCAAGGGCCCGGGAGGGCTGTCTGAGAGGGGGAGTTCAGAAGAATGATTGTCATGAGACCCCCCCCCCTTCCACCTCGGTCGAGAGTTGGACCCTGCTAAAGCACAGCTGGGGACAGATAGGAGGGGCTGACGGTGCCAGGACCCCAAGGCCAGAAGCCACAGCCCCCAGCCTGATGACAGCCCCACTCTATTGATTTGACACAGGGGTCTGATTGGAGACATTACCAGTCAATACCCTGGCAGGGTTACAGGCTCCATTGGAGAGAATCTTCCCTAGCAGACTGGGGTTTGGGGGAGGGGCCAAGGGGGAGGGGTTGAATGATGGGGCTGCTTGGGAGGGCTCATCACCACCAACCAAGGGGTAGATGAGACAAGCTCTGATGGGGCAAAAGTGGACCAGGTGAGACGCCCCCACCCGGCGTGAGGGGCCATGCTGACGACGGCCTGGGTCAGCCTCCCTGGTCTGGCTCTAGGCCTTTGGAGGCTTACTCTGTCCATCCAGTCTCCTAACATACATTTGCTGAGCCCCTATGATGTGCCTCCAGAGGTGAAGCCCAGGAAGCCCCTGAAGGATCAGGAGTATCTCAGGGGGGCAAGACTGGGACTCCCAGTGGGATGGGGTTGGGGGAGGCCTCCCAGAGCAAGGCAGGCTTGGTTTGAGTCTCCAAGAGGCCAGGAGTTACGTGTCTGAGGACCAGAGGGAAGAGAGCTCCTGAGAGAGCAGGGCTCCCGCACACGGAGGGGTGAGACACAGCTCCCGCACACGGAGGGGTGAGGCGTGGCTCCTGCACACAGGCAAGAGTGACGGAGGCCATGGAGCTGCCTGGGGAACTGCCAGCATCTCGGCTGGATAACCTGCTCTGGTGACCCAGAAGGCCATCGTCCAGCACCAGCCCACCACCTGCTTGCCTCAGAGGGAGGGGGACCCCTGCTTGGGCCCAGCAATCTCCGCTGCCTGAGGGAAGTCAGCGAGGCAGGGGAGGGTCCACTCTGGACAGCTGGAGGCTGCTGAGTCGGGGAGGGTGCCCGGTGAGCCTGCCCCCGGGAGGTGCCGAGAAGTCCCCGGACTTGGCGGACTTGGCGAGAGCATGTTCTAAGGTGAGATTTAATAAGAGGACTGGGAAGAATAAATTCTATTACACAATTTTATTTCACAGCCTCCCCTGAGTTGAATAGCAATTGCCGATGCAGGGCTCGGGGTATAAATAGAAGAGATTTCAGGGCTGGGAGGCCTGGGGACTGCCTTGCCGCCCCCTCATTTTGCGGGTGGGAAATGCCAGCATTTTGTCCTTTGTCGCCCAAGGGGCTTTGGAGGGAGGCAGGCAGGAGTGCTGTGCCCTTAAGACCGGCAGCACCGTGCCCGCTGGGGGTGTTGCCAGCCCTCCAGGAGGCCCCCCCGCTGCAGAACACACCATGCAAAAGCCCCCTCCCCTCCCCTCTGCCCCCCTCCCTCCCCACGCATTACTGAGTTGCTAAGCCCTGCCAGGCAGGGAGAGAGAAAGAGAGAGAGAGAGGGAGGGAGAGAGAGACTGAGAGAAGCCTGCCCAGGTCTCAGGAGCTCTCTGCGGAAGAAGAAAATGACACACCATCCTGTCCTGGGTATAACATGAGGGTGGAGGAGCACAAGGGCCACGAAGGCTCCAGAACAGGAGCACTCAGACCCTCCTAGCAGCGCTGGGAAAACCTCTCACACATGAGCCGGACCTGGAGGGTAGAGGGACGTCAGCAGATGCGCAGTCAAGCAGGGCTCCAGGCAGCGAAGGGCAGGTCCTTGTCAGCAGAGGAAGAGGCATCGTGGACGAACACGTTACCCGGCCAGGAGCACCCGGGAAGGGGTCTGAGCAGGGTAGAGGAGTGACGAGGTGGGCATTTGGAAGGACAGGGCAGGGTGCCAGGGGAGGACGGACAGGAGGGGCTGACAGGCCAGAGCTGGACAGCCCCTCCCCCACCAGGCGTGAGCCATGCCCCCGATCCCTGGATGGCTCTGCTCTGGGATCCCCCCAGACCCTCACTGCATCCTCAGGCCTTCTGTGGGTTCCCCTAATTTTCAACCCCACACAGTCCAAGACTCTGGTTTGACCGAGTGGGCTCAGGTACCCCCCCCAACACACATGCACCATATTCTTCTGTTGCAAATAAATTATTTTAAATCAGTGGGCCATTGGATGAGCAGAGACATCAGAGTAATTTGGAAACAGCCTCAAACTCCAGCTGTTAGAGCAATAAAATCAGAAACAGCCCGTGTTTTTTTGGAAATTTACTTTCTGCAAAACACATTTGAGGTGGTTGTTTTATTTCTCGGCTAATCTACACAATCCCTCACCTCAGCCTCACGAGGCATGATTGCAGCCCCTCTTTGCTGAGGCCTGGAGGGGCCGCACCCCCCTGGGACGCACTGGGGCTGGGGGCTGGGGCCGAGCCAGAGCAGGGGCTTGCATGCTGCTCTTGGGGGCCAGGCTCTTCTTGGTGCTATGTCTTTGGTTTCCAAGCACCTAGGGTGGGCAGGAGCACTTCCCCTCCTGGCCCGCACCTGGGGGTGAGTTGCAGCCCTGCAGAGGGGCAGTGAGCACCGTGCTGGGGGCCCCGGAAGCCTAGCTTCAGCTCTGGCTCTGCTCATGACCTCGGGCAAGTCACCACCGTGAATTTAGGAGCCTCCTCCGGCGAGGGCAGTCTCTCTGATCCTCAGCTCCTGCAGAGAACTGGACCCAGCCACAGGACTCAGTAGCCAGTAGTGTCTTGTCCTTCGATGGCCTCTCCTTCATCAGTGTCTGGCTCTTGTGTCTCCAGCAAGGTTGCTCTTTCCCTGAGAGCCGTTGCCCTCCCAACCCGGCACCCCCGCCTGGCATCACCACCAGCACACTCCCCCCTCCCCAGGCCTGCGCCAGCCATGGCCACTGACAGAGCCCCTCCTTCCTCCACCTGGGAAAGGAGCGAGCCCCCTGCTGTGATAGCAGGAACCACCCCTTCCTCCTCTCCTGGGCCAGTGAGCGGGGTGGGGGTGTCCCGGAGGCCCAGGTGGAAACGACACCTTGTTTCCCAGGAGAGGCTGGTGGAATGGATGGCAAGTCCTCTGGGAGGAGGGGAAGGAGGCAGACGCGCGGGAGCCCCTTGCTGCGGGAATGGAGGCGGATCTGTCACTGTCTCCCTTCTCAAGGCTCCGTCAGGAGGCAAATGGGCCTGGTTCTTGCTTTTCAGCACCTGTCAGTAACTCCGGCAGAGCCAGAAGACAGGAAGGAGGTGATGGCTTGGGAGGGAACCCCCGCGGACCAGGGGCTCCCAATGAGCCAGGGCTTCCTTAGCCCCAGCCCAGCGGGTTGAGGGTGCGTAAGTCTGAGGCCACAGTGGAGGCTGCGCTTGAGGGGAAGTGTGGTTTGTGCTGCAGGAGACAGGGTCGTTATGCTGTTTTACAGGGTGCAATCTGGCCGCCAGTGCGGGCCAGGAGGCGGCTCCATCACCCTGGGACGCATCTCCTCCTGCCCCCTCTCCTCTCCACCTTCCTGAAGTGACGGGGAAGAGCCCACCGTCTTGTTGAAAATGTTCGATAGACGCCTCCAGCATTTTCCCGGGCAGGGGAAGGGCCTGGTGAGAGGGGGCTGCCTCACATCCCCACGTTCCCCTTCTCCTAGGGGGTGTCCTGGATCCCTGCCTGACACGCAGGCCGTTTACCCTCCCCACCCATCGTGCAAACATGATGACGGCGTGTGCCTCGTTAGGTCAAGAATGGTGCAGAGGAAGGCCCCTGATCAGTTGGACTTTGAGTTGAGCAGAAGGGAGATTGTCCTGGGTGGGCCAGACCTAATCAGAAGAGCCCCTTAAAAGGGCTTAGGCATTGCCTGAGCTCAGAGACTTCAAGCAACAGGAAATGCATTCTTCAAAGTCACACCACCTGGGAGGGGCCCCCAAGCTCCAGGTGAGACACAGCGCTGCCAACACAGGAAGCACGGCCTGGGGAGGCCCTGAGCAGAAGCCCAGGTCAGCCGGGCCCCGACTCCTGGCCCACGAAATGATGGCAAATAAATGTGTGTTGTTTCAGGCTTCTTTGTTGTGCCGCACGGCAAAGTGACACCCTCTCCCTCCAGGGCATGTGGCTAGACCACATCTCCTGCCCCCGTGCAGTTCGCAGCAGCCGCATGGCCAAGGCTGCCCCGTGGACTGTGGAGGGGGGCAGGGGGAGGTGGCTGCTGCCAGGACCTGCCAGCCATCCAGGCCTGATGCCACCCCTCCCCGCCTCAGAGCAGCTGCTCCAGGTGACACTCCCCTGCACGTTCCAGGCCCGGGGCGACCTTTGTCTCAGCTTTGTCCTCTGCCCAAGCCCTTTCCTTCCCCACATACTGCCGCCTCAGTTGGATGCCCTGTTTCCTACCTATCCCTCAGGATGCCTTTCAGATCCTTCCAGAACACCCTAGCGTCAACGGCTGGCCCCCGGGGGTCTACAGCTCCCACTCTCACCCCTACTAGTGATGGAAGCGGGCCCTTAGCTCACCTTCACCTGGGCTCTCAGAACTGTCAGCACAACCCCCACTGTCATCACCCTCATCACAGCTGGGGAAACTGAGGCTCAGGGAGGTTAGTCCCCTCACCCAGCCTGGGATTCTTCATTCCCTCCACCCAGCACCCAGCGCAGCACTGACACCGTGCTGCCCAGTGAGGGCGCACACAACATACAGAGAGGTGAGCGCCCCACCCACCACGGTATGTGGGTGTGGAGGCCACAGAGGGTGCTCGGTGCCACGTGAGACCACGGAAGCCCCGGTAGGCCCCCTCCTCCCTGAGCTCACACATGCACAGCCTCTTACCAGCACCTTGAAACCCTGAAGCCCAAACACATGTTTATCTTAACAAGTCCACAAACTGATATAAGCCCTCTGAGGGGCTTCGATGGCTGCCAGGCCTCTTCTCACGCCAAGTCCAGAAGCCCAGACAGATACAGTCGGGGGCCCAAGGACCCCGCAGGGAGAGAAACCACAGGCCCCCAAGCAGCCAAAACAGGTAAGATCAGATTCGGTCCCAAGCCCCAGCACCTCATGATCCCTAGGGGAAGACCACATCTCTCCAAAATGTGTCCCAGCCATGTCACATTTGCCACCATCACTTTGTAGGACTTGCGCTATGGGGTGGGGGGCGGTATGGTGAAATGTAGCTCCCCTGCCCTGGGTTCAAATCCTGCTGCGAACTCACCTCAAGCATTCCAGCTTCTCGTACCAGAACATTCCCATCTGCAAACCAGGGATGAGTGAGGACTGGGAGGATGAATCTCAGTCATGCCCTGTTTGGATGAGGAATGACAAGGCCACACAACCAAGGGGATTCGAGGTGCCCAGAGCCTGTGGCTTTCTCTGTTCCGGCATGAAGGGTCCAGGTAAAGCTCAGATGCTCAGGCCCCCACGGGCACGAATCACACACACCTCACCTTGTTGTTGTCTGTCTACTTGATGAATATCAGAAGTCTCCATCTCAGAGTGTTGACTTACATTCTCACCTCTCGGAAGATCCCCTACAGGCCAACCCCCCACTACGAAGCAGATCTGCTCATCGGAGAAGGTTTCACTAGAGGCTGAAAGGTATCCTCCAAGGGAGGCAGCATCAGCGCAGAGTGGAGTGGGGACAAAGCTCAGGGAAACGAGACAGGGCCCCTGCCCCAACCAGCAATGTCCCTGAGAGGTGGGGGGTTTGGTGTAGCCAACTGGGGAAGGCCTGGTCACAACTGAAGGAGGGGACGTCCTGGCCCTGCCCCTACTGAGCCAGGTCCCCATGGCTGCTTCGGGAGCCCAGCTTCCCAAAGGCAATGGGCCTTATATGTGCAAAGTGTTCCAGTGAGCTGTGGCCTCCAGGTGACACGGATTCCTCCGGAAGCTGGTACATACCTGGGCAGCCCCAGACCCTTGGGGTGGCTCCAGGTCCTTCTGTCAACCTTTAGAGTGCTCCCGGTGGCCCCTTGGATTCGTCAGACAGTTTGCAGACCCGCTCAGGGGTCCCCAGATTCTGGGCAGCAAGTGAAGAGATGTGGACAAATTGAGGATGACCAGCAGCACACAGCACCCAAACACCCATTCAGAAAGCATGAAGGACAGGGTGACCCTGTAACTTCCCATCCAAATGGGGACACGACTGATAATTAAGCTGGACCCATATGGGGACTTCTGATGACCCTCCAGGTGGAGAAGACAAGAGAGGCTGAAGTCCAGACCAGCTGCTGTGTCATTAATGTCAAGTCTGTACTCCCAGGCGGGTGCCCAGGGAGACAGCTCTTGTGCAAATATTTATCCAATTACAATAGGTGCGTATGATTCGGTGCGCAGGCCCTTTGCACGTGCCTGGCCTGTCTTCTCCCTGTCGTCCCAAGTGACAGACAGCTCCGCGCGCAAGTGGATTTATCAGGCACATCCACACCTAGCAGCCCGCCGCCCCCACTGCGGAGGGCACCCCTGGGCGGGTGGGAATGACGACGCAAAGCAGCCAGCGAACCTGACCCGCCCTCTGTTGTCATTTATCGCTCACAATTAAGGATCCCGGAGTAATCCTGGGTCATCCACTAATAATCAACCACAACCCATTTTCTCCCTGGCTTAGCTAGCCTCTTGCAAAACATTTGTCTTATAAAAAGTACTACCATCAAGTATGGGAAAATGTGGAAAGTAACAGAATAAAATAGAGAAGGCTTTGCCAATAACCCCAACACGCAGGGACAAGCACTGCTGGCATTTGGGGGCATTATTTTTAGATGCATTTTTTTCATAGACTTTTTTAATATGGATGTGAAATTCTTTTCACATTGTTGGAATATTATATTATGTTACCTGTTGGGATCCTGCTTTCTGTTCCCTGCAAGCATTCTCTGTACATACTCTTAGCAAACATTACTTTTAATGGCCGCAATATCCTTTCAACTGGATAAATCACAGTTTACTTAAACATTCCCTGTGTTCAAACACTTAGGTTGTTTCTAATTATTTTGCTAAAAATATATATTTTTGTATTTAGTATTACTTCCTCAGTTTAGCATCCTAGAAATTAAACTGTGGGTGAAAGGGAGCATTTTTAGGCAAGTGGTGTGCATGGCCAGTCGCCCGCCCTTGGGACCGGCCTGGCTGTGCCCCCCCATGGCTCTGATCACTCGGCTGCCACCTCCGAGGCACACTCCAGACATTAGTGTGCTTTAATGTCTGTCCCCTTATTAACAAGAAGGAGTACTTTGTGTTCATGTATGTTTCCTTTATGACTAGTGAGGGAGGGTTTTTCCCCCATGTTTCTTTTCCTAATTACATTCAAGTTTCCTGTGAATTGGGTAACCGGGTACTTTGACCAATAATCTGTTTGCAGACGTGCACGATATTTAGCACTTCTTATAAGCTCTTTACACACAAAAGATATTAACCATTAGGATGCTGTGTTTGCTGGGAGTCTTTTTCCATGTTCTAGCTGATTTTTCAGGGGTCTTTTGTGTGTTTGCTGGATGCAGAATTTTCCCATTTTTATGTGGACTCAACCTGTCCTTTCTCTTGGTGAAGTTGTCCATCGTTCCTAATCCTAAAATGTCCTCCCTTTTATGTTTCGAGGAACATTCTGTTCTATCTGGCTCTAGAGTTTGCTGATTTTGAGTGTGTGTTTTAATACTGTGATCTTGGATCCGGGGGTCATGTGGGGGCTCCGACCCAGGCAGTGAGCCAGCTGTCTGCTCCGGATCCCTGGGAAGAGGCCTGGTCCCCGCCCCAGGCCAGGCTGGGGGCGAGGAGGCGGTGGGAGCAGCCAGACGCTGGGGCCGGGCCTCCAGGAAGTGTTCATGTTCCCATCGCACGGCTTCCGGGTGTTTTATTGTGGTAAAATACACATGGCATGAAATTTACCTCTGCCACCCTCTGTGCAGTTGAGTGGTGTTCAGTACGCTCCCATGCACCGTCTACCTCCAGTGCCCGTTGAGCCCTACCGCAGCCCCATTCTACTTCCCGTCTGCACGAAATCAACAGCTCTGGGCACTGGGATGTGGGGTCCTGCAGTGGTTGATCCTGTGAAGGGCTCATGCACTGAGCACATCCCTCCAGGTTCATCCCTGCGGTAGCGGGGGTCGGGATGTCCTTCCTCTTTGAGGCTGAGTAATTGTCCATTGCCTGGATGGACCACACTTCACTTATCCAGCCGTCTGTCCGTCTGTCCGTTCCCGGGGGGGGGGGAGCTTCCATGTCCCCACTGCATTTTTTACTGGTTTTTCCCCTGAGTGTCCTTTCTTCTTGAGTCATCATCTGTGTTTGCTACCATTCATACACATCAGAGGTTCTCAACCGAGGGCAAGCCCCCCCCAGGGAACACGTGGGGGGAGGGGTGCTATTGGCATCTAGGGTGTAGGGGCCAGAGATGCTGCTGAACATCCCACAAGGCACAGCAAAGGCCCTGTGAGGTACCCCCGCCCCCGCAAAGAATCATCCAGCCCAAAATATTAATAGTGTCAGGGTTAAGAAATCCTGCTTTAAATTAAGAGTTAGCTTCCTTAGATAAACTGGCTAAAATAATGATCCAACATGGGTGTGTCAGGGAAGGCTGGTTGTCCTACGATGCCCACGCTCCCCTCTCTGGAATAGAATGCTTAGCTGGGCACACACAGTCAGAAGAAGACTCCTACCCCCACTTCCCTCGCAACTAAAGCCGTGAAACTGAAGCTCCGGACAATGAGATGTAAACAGAAGTGTCAGCAGGCAGTTTCTGGGGCCCACTTTAAAGGTCAGCCACTACTCACACCTTGCCTCTCTTTTCCTGTACCCTGGAATACAGATGTGGTGGTTGGAGCTGCAGCACCCTTTTTGTATCATGAAGTGGCTTTAGGGATGGAGGCCGTGGTTGGTGGACCACCAAATGAAAGGAGATCTAAGGGACGCAAGTTCTTTGAGATCGTAGAGTGAAGCTATGGCATCAGTCCCGGGGAGTCTGCCTCCAGGCTTCATGGAAAAGGCAGAAATAAGCTTCTTTCTGATTTAGGCCACTGCTATTTTGAGTCCCTATGAGTTACCACTGAAGCCAGCTGCAAATGGTGAAGTAAGAAATGTTTGTGAAGCTTCCTTATAAAATTCCAATGTGATGTTAGAAAGATTAAATAGAATAAAATGCGCAAATTGCTAAGCTTATCACTTGGTACACAGCAAGCACCTAATAGTTAAATGTCACTGGCTGAGCTCCTGTGAGCCTTATCATGTGGCAGGCACCATGCCACCAGCTTATACCCAGTGTCTTAATCCTCCCAGCGACCCCCGGGGGAGGTGTATTATAGCCCCTGTTTCGGCTGAGGCGACAGAAGTGTGGGGCTGACCCACAGAGAGCTGAGGTCACGGGCAGGGCAGAGCTGGGTCCCACTCCCTGCGTGTGTCCACTCCACCTCAAGTAGACACCAGGACTCCATATTTCAGAAGCATTTTGCATCCAGCAACTATGAACGAAACTTTCTCTGCCTGATGATCCTGTTTTATCCCAATCCTGGGAGCTTTGATGCGTCATAGCTCACTGAGGCTGCTGCAGCTCCAACCATCACCTGTAAATCCCACGATGCATCTCCAAACCCGAGAGGTACTTGTTGTGGCCTCTGGGTTGTCCTGGGGAACCTGTGGCACAGAGTGGCTGAGAGAGTCATGCAGCATCACACTACGGGGCCAAACCTCCTCCTGGAAAACACCGCGGATGAAAGCAGGAAACAGGGGTCCCGGCGTCACTAAGTAGCTGGATTAACCACCTGCCGCGGGCTGACTCCCTCAAGCTCTCGACAATCACTCTCTTGTAGGTAAGGAGACTAAGGCTCAGAGGGGTCAGGAGGTCTGCCAAACGTCACTCATTAAGGCCGTGTCTGGTCTGATAGAAAAGCAGGTCTGTGCGACCCTGGGCGCTGTTCCCCTCCTCCTGCCTCCTCCCGTGGCACGTGGTCACCTGCATCTCCTCGTCCCCACGTTGGCTGGGACATTTCTTTAGCCTGGAACCCCACTCTGATCAACAAGAGGCTCCAGAGTCTGGCTGACAGGGCCTATGCCTGGGCACATCTTCACCTCGCCCACAGGCCCCTTCCCTGGCCATGTCCCTCGAGCACCTACAGACCCTAAATGCCATGAGCAAGACGTCGCATCTGAGCCTCTTTGGGATGCTCCGTGTGCAGCAGGCCCTTAGCCACTGCTATGAGGGACGAGAAAGTGAATGTGTTTCTTGTTAATGGGGAGAGAGCCAGCATGTTTGGTCCTCGGGAAGAGAGAGAGGGCTTTGAGTTGTGATGGGCATGGAAGTCTTCCTGGAGGAGGTGAGGTTCGGCTCTCCTATCTGCAGAGGGGAAGAGCACTCCAGACAGGAAGCCAAGAGGCTCTGACCCTGACTCAGGGATCCTGGCTTCCCCAGAGGCAATCGGACTCCCTGGTCTGGGGCAATGGGGGCGAGAGCCGGGGGAGGTGGGCTCCATCACTCCTGAATGTGTTGCCAGCTCGTGTGGGTAGTTAGGAACTAAAGAGGGTGTTAAAGTGACTTATGAGCTGAAATCAGGTGTTTGGGCATAAACACGCCAAGGCCCATGATCAATTTGACTGGGTAAATAGCTTTTATAATTGGTATGTTTTTTTATTAAATTGTAAAGGCTGCATGTCTCTGTGCACGGGAATCCCAAGCACGTTCAGCTGCCATGTCTGGGTCGGCCCAGGACCAGAAAATGTATCTCTGAGGGTCAGGCCCCCAGACGTTGGAGGCCTGAGGAGGAGAAGGTCCATTCCAGGGATCAAAGTGACCATCCCTTAGCTCCCTGGGTCATGAAGTCATGAGGTTTAGAGAGAAGCCAGAGAAGGCAGCTGGGAGAAGGGGTTTGCTTTCTGCTTCCCCACTGGACACGGGTCAGTCCCACGTGCCCCGTCAGGGCCACGGCCTGGTGGGCACCATCTCTGCCCCGGCAGCATCTGTCCAGGCTGGGGACCAGGCAAGGCCAAGTGGGCATCAGAGAGGCTGACACCAGGGACTCCAGAAGCAGCAGGGCTCGTCCTCTGGCTCATGAGCTACCCCAGAACCTGGCACCACCAGTGGGTGCTCATCAGGAACCACCTGTCCTGACCCCAGGAGCGTGCTGGCCGGGGCTGGGGAGCACCTGGAGGTATAGACGCTGAGGGGGGGTGGGGAGAGTAGAACACTGAGTGTGGCTCAGGAGGCAGACTGCATCCAACAGGACCAGTGATTCTGTGTCAGATCTTGAGAAGGCCACCTCCTGAGCCTCCATTTTCCTATCTGCAAAGTGGGTTAATGACTCTCGTTCTGCCTGCTGCTCAGGATGTCGGGTCAAAGGTTCTGTGGAGAATGTCTTCAAGTCCCTAGTCTGAGGCAAGGCGCTCTGACTCCTCTCTTCTTTAACATCTATTGCTGGCTGAAAAGGGACCCCACAGACCCCACGTGCGAAGGACACATGCCTCCGCACTGGGACAAGGCAGTTCTCCTGGAGTCTTACAAGTACGCAGGAGCTGCCTTAGGCACAGGCTTCCAAGTTCCATGCTGGGGAAATCATAGCTGCTCGGGGATCAAGGTCAGGGCTCAGGGGTGACCAGGGTCAAGGGTCAGCATGTGACCGGGGTCAGGGCTCAGAATGTGACCTGGGTCATGGCCTGGATTGTGACCAAGATCAGGGTTCAGAGTGTAATAGTGATTGAAGTTCATTGTCTTACTGGAATCAGGGCTCAGACTGTGACCAGGGTCAGGGCTCAGTGTGTGACCTGGGTCAAGGGTCAGGGTGTGACCAGGGTTAAGCCTCAGCAGGTGACCAGGATCAGGGGTCAGGGTGCAACCAGGGTCAGGGGTCAACATGTGACCAGGATCAGGGGTCAGCCTATATAATTAGCTCAGGATTCACCTTTTCACATCTGTTCCTTTGCTCTCTTGGATCCTTTCAAGGTCAGGGGCCACTGGAGGTAGGACCACCTCCCCTCTAGTGCAGCTGAGCCTCAGCCAGTCACCTACCAGCTGGTGCCAAGGCAGGGCCGTGAGGACACTTAGGGCCTCTGCAGTCTACTCCTGAGCTCGGCTTTCCTCTAAGCTTTGGCAAACTCCCCTAAGCCTGGTCTGAGCCTCTGTCACTCACAGGAGCTTTTGCAGATCGGGAAGGAGCCTGCAGGCGAAGCTCCCACCTCCCTAGTAACTGGCGCAGGGCTGGTGTGGAAGAGGCCAGAAGGACTTGTCTGCCGGGAGCGGCTCCCGGCCCAGACAGAATGAAGGCATTTGCGCCAGGGAAACCCGCTCGCACTAAGATAAATACGGATCTCGTCCTCTGTCCCCTCAACCCCGGAGGCCGGCTGGGGGCTGGCAGGGAGGCGGGTCCTGCTCTCAGGGCTCAGGGAGCAGCCCCCAGCCTTGGCCGAGAGCAGGGCATGGGAGGCAGGGTTGGCAGTTGTCACCTGTGAACAACCAGCGTGGGGACAAGGAAGGAGTCAGGCTGGGGGCTCCAGCCTTCAGGGATCAGTGGCCGTGTCCCCAGGCAGAGGGTGTGAGTTGGAGCTGGGCCCCTGGATGCGAGCGGCCATCTTCTCTCGATGGCTCCTTTCTGTTCCTGGGGTCTGGGCAGACGTCTGGCGGGGCTGGACTGGGGCTCCGTCCAGCAGCCCCGAGGTGCCCCGAGGAGGGCACCAGCAGAGGGCGGGCGCTCACATCAGGCCTGGCCAGGCCTATCCTGCAGAGGCTCCAGCTGGCGTCCTTCCTGGAGTCCACAGGGCTGGGCTCGTCCGCCCCACCACTCACACCAGGGGCCATGCGTCCTGCTGCTGGGGCCAAGCAGCTCTTTCCCAGAACCCCCGCTTTGAGGAGGAATTCCACTGGCTTCTGAGACCCCTCCCAGGCTGTCCTTGGGCAAACAGGAATGGCCAGAGATACTGCATTTCCTGCATTAACACCACAGGTCATTGGCCCCCAGGAGTGTCCCCCCACATGGAGCCAGCCTCAATGAAGGCAGTGGCCTGAACACACGGGCAGCCAAGTCACCACCAAGTAGGAGGTCTGGCCCAGGAAGGATGGGCCAGGGCCCTCTCTCAAGGCCTACGGTCAGATGAAAGCAACCGTCACATACCCCAGGGCGGCAGAGCACTCAGCGACCTGGGGAGGAAGGAGCTCTCCTACCAGGCACCAGGAAGACTTCCTGGAGGAGGGGGACTTCCCACTAGGCCTTAGGGATGGAGCAATGTGCAGAGGTGGGGCTGGGCAGGTTGGAGAGAGGCCCATGGAGCCCTCCAGGTAAGGGCGTCCGGGCAGGCCTCCTGGTCTGAGCAGCAATGACAGGGTCAGACGGCCAATGCTCCAGAGCAACCTCTTGGTTGAGAAGCCCCAGGGGTCCAGAGTGGAGCGACACCAGTCCGGGCACTTGGGGAGCAGAGGAGGGGGCGCTTTTAGACCAAATGGATGGGGCCCTGCCTGCTTGGAGACACAGCATCCCTCCAAGAGGGACGAGCGCAGAGCGGGGCTGGCAAACGTGTCCTCTGGGGAGGATGTGGGGTTTGCGGCTCTCCGGGCTGTAAATCTCAAACTATCAACCGTTTAGCAAGCAACCTGGGGGATTCCTGAAGCCCATCTGAGCACCCACCCCAGAGACCAGAGAGAACGGGGGAGGGCTCTAAGTTGGGCCTTTTGGGGGACAGGGCGGGGCCTCCACTGTCCAACCCAGAGTGGGTGGTCCCCGGGTCCCACCCTGGGAAGAAGGCCCCGTGGCAAGCGGGGAAGGCCCAACGGCTCGAGGAAGAAGCTGGCCGGCGGGAGCTCTGAGGAGGCCGGGGGGCTCCGTCCCAGCGGGGCCGGGTGTGGGGTGGCCAGCTCCGGGAGGGAGCTGCACGGCCAGCCAGGACTCAGCTGCCTCTTGTCAGTCCACGGACAGCTTTCGGAGCCGTCGGGAGCTAATAGTTGAGTTCCCCCTGCTAATGCCTGCTCAGGATCGATGGACAGGAAGCTTTCTCGTGCAGAGCCTAGATCACAGCAGAGGATTAAAGTCACAAACGAGCAGACCCTTTTATCCCTCTGCCTCCGGGCTGGAGGAGGGGCCCCCCTCCTCCCACGAGTGACCTGCAGTTAAGGGAAATGGATGAGAGGAAAGGGGGAGGAGGGGCAGCGGGGGCCTCCCTGACACCCCCTGCCCCACAGATCACAGCACCATCCTTTCCCCCTGCAAGCCCCGCGACCCCTTCCATTACCGACCAGATGCTGGCGGCCGGAGCGAGGGCTCTGCTGGCCAGTCTCTGTGCCCATCCACTGCCCATCTGCCGCGGGGAGGCACCCCAGCTCCCCACCCGGCTCATCACTACTTGCATCACCCGCCTCCGCAGCCTGACGCCACCTGAAACCCAGCAGCCCGCAGCTGTCCATCCCCAGAACTGTCTGAGGTGCCCTGACTGCGCCTGGGCCTCGTGAACTTGGGCATAGCCGAGGTGCAGACGTCCCCAGAGTGCGCCTCGCTGCCCTTCACTTCTCTGAGCCTGACCTCATCACCCCTCATCCGCCCGCAGGTTCCTGTCTGCGATCATGACATCAACAGACATTTCCTGAGCTCCGGGCTCAGGTGGCAGAGGGGGAGAACACCGCCCCACCCCACGGAGCTGAGTCTGGTTGGGAAGACAGGAGGCCGGCAGGGCAACAGGGCTGGGGGCTGGGGCAGGGGCTGGGCAAGCGCAGGGGACACGGGGGGGTGGAGAGGGGTCACTCCCATAATTTCATGACTTGGGCTTATTGCTGTCACCCATCAGCCTCTGTGACGCTAGAAGGAAGGACACTGAGCCGCTGTGGGAGCCCCGCCTGGGTCAGGCTGCCCGTGGGGAGCCAGGGCTTGTCTGCAACCAGAGCCACCATTCACCTGACCCCCAGGGTTTGTATATCTAAAATGAAAGAATATTTTTCCTCTTCTTTCCCCAGAAAAATAGACCAGCCACACTCAGGAAAGGATCCCTATGGGCTCAACTGGAGACACTGGGCAGGCTGGGGCCACAGGAAAGACAGAAGGGGGGCTTCCACTGAGCCTATGCGGAGGGAGAGGCAGGGGCGGTGGGAGGGGACACCCCAGACCTGGGCTGAGTGGCAGGAAGGGACCCCAGAGCAGCATCAGGCTGAGCTCCACACAGTGGGAGCCTGGGGCTCAAAGCTGGGAGCAGCGTGTCTGGGGGCTTCCCAGTGCCTGGAACGGGTCTACACCTGCTGTTGGCATGTGAGCCTCTCTGTGTCCTGCTGGGATGCAGGACCACCATGCTCCAGCTGGGCCTTGGGCAGGACCCCTGTTATGGGTTGACGTGAACCCTAAGAAGATACGTCAAATCTCATCCTGAACCTCAGAAGGGGACTGTATTTGGGAACAGGTCGCTGCCGAGGTCTATAGTTAAGGTCATGTCGTTGGAGCAGGACAGGCCCTCGATCCAGTGACTGGTGTCCTTGGAAGAAGAGGGGCCTCACAGACACACACAGGAGGGGCCCCAGGGGAGAAGGTGGCCGGGTGATGACAAGGCAGAGCCTGCAGCTGGACATCACGAAGTGGCAGAGGCCAGAAGGGTCTTCACCCAGAGCCCCCGGTGGGGCCCAGCCCTGAGGCACCTAGAGTTCAGACCCTGGCCTCAGACCCAGAAGAAGAGCAGGAGCCGTCCGTGTCGCGATTTACTGCGGCGGCCCGAGGAGAAGACCCACAGCCCAGCCCACAGTGAACGAAGGCCCTGCACACAGGTGCTCAGATCACGCCGTGTTTGTCCCCGCACCGGGCTCGAACCAGCTGGACCCAGCCCCAGAGCACCACGGGCCTGACTCCGGGGTCTGGGGGGCCGGGCCTGTCCTCCTGCCTCCCACGTGCCCCCTTCTTCTCCCCATTTCCATTTGTTCCGCAAGCAGCGCCCCACCACACCTTGGGTGCCGCGGGGAGCCACGTCCTTGCCCCCATCCTGTGGGGCAGTGTCGGGACCCACACGGGCCTCACGCGGACAGGAAGCAGGGAGGGATGACCAGAGTCCAGGCAACATGACTCTGCCTCCGACAGCAGGCTCAGCGGGCTCTGGTGCAGAGAGCAGAGGTACGAAGCCCAGGCAGGAGGAGGGCACCGTTTGGGCCACACACGGCCCCAAGGCCACACCCAGACCGATGCAGGTGCCAAGCTCAGATGCTGCAGCAGCATATGGCCTGGGGACACCAGGGCTGCCCCAGGCCCCCCAGCTGGCCCTCCCCACCCGGGCCCGCTGCTGGGCTGGAGGAGGCCCCAGGGGCACCCCATGAAGGGCAGGGCCGGCTCCACCCTGGACCTCCGGCCTGCATGATCCCGCCCAGCTCTGTCCCGGTCCCACGCCCATTCTTGTCCCCGGGACTGGCTGCTGGCTCTCGTCCCCGACCCTCCGCTTCCCCCCCGACCCGGCTGCCCCCCCCCGGCCCAGCACACCCCATCCACCTCTGCTGTCCTCTCTCCACCTCACTTACAAACAAGAAGACACTGATGTGGAAGGAGAGTCAGGAAGTTGCAGGAATAGCCCCGTTTGCCTGATGGTCACATTGTGCCATAGAGCACCAGGGAGACCAGGACGCTGACCGGGGAGCAGCCTGCAGATCTTGTCACCTGTATGTGAGAGCAGGTGTGTGCGTGTGCACGTGTGGTGACTGTGCAGGAGTGTGCGCGTCTCCATGTGTACGAATACGGGTTTATGGGTGTGTGTGTGTGTGTGTGTGTGTGTGAGCGCACGTGTGCACACATGTGCCTGGGGAGGCCACCGCCACAGCCCAGGGGCAGAGCTGCCGTCCCCCCGAGTTGCCCCCTTAGAGTGCGCCCACCCCCACCCTGTCCCTGAGCCCTGGCAACCACCTGTCTGCTCTCCACATCCTTCACTCTGTCCCTTAGGGAAAGTCACACGGAGCAGAATCATGCGGTTTGCAGCCTTGAGGTGGAGGCTCCAGTCACTCAGCATCTGTCCGAGGCACAGTATGAACCACTGCGACTCCCTTTCCAGTACTAGTCCTCGGCCTGGATGTAGGATGGTCCTTTTAATCTCACTTTTTAAAAAATCCCGTGGCTGTAACCTTGAAGGCAGACCAAGAGTCCAGGGCTCCGGAGGGAAGGCCCTGGCCACCGCGGGAAGGGTGACTTTGTTGGGGGAGCACGCAGGGAGGCCGGGCGGCCCTGCACAGTGGGGCCTCCAGGCTCAGCCAGTGGGGTGGCATGGCCCCAAGCACTCCGACTCAGGAGGCCCCTGGGGTGGAGAGCAGGACAGCCACAGGGACATGGCGTTGGGGCCACAGAACTGGCATTACCTGTTTCCAGAAGGCCGAGCACCTCCGCTGACACGGCACACACTTGCTCCCTGGACTCTGGACAATTAAGGAAGGACTTCCATGCGAGCCGGGAGAAGGTCCCACTATCGCCCGCCTGGCGGGCTCCCAGGGGAGGTGGGTCCTCAGAGCGGAGGCCAGAGTCACAGGTGAGTGACAAAGGACAGGCAGGCTGGGGGCTCCCCTGGGCTGAGGGGTGCTGGGGGCAAAGCCCAGAGAATAAACACCCACAGTGGAGGGAGGCGAGCTGCTGAGGGTCCCAGGGTCCCGCTGACAGGTCTTCCCAGGGCAGGGGTGCCGGTGGACTGAGGGCTGAGTTGCTTGGGTTGGCGTGGTGGTCAGCTTGGTGTTCTGCTTTGGAAGAGATGCTACCAGGCTGTAGGCAACGGGATTAGATCGTGCACATTAAAGTGAGCTCAGGGCATGGCAGGAAGACGGAGGGTGACACTTCCCACCGAAGAGCCTCCCAGGAGGTGCCAGCAACCATGGGGCCTGCCAGAGCCAGGCTCCGACGGAAAGGGCTTCTGTGTCTGAGGCAGCTTCTCTATGGAGGGACAGCTTCCGTTGCCAGGCTGAAGGGGAGGAGACTCACATCTCTTTCTCAAAGAATCAGAGCCAGTGCCTGGGGCAGGACCCTACCCATGGCCTCCTGCCTCCCTGCATCCCCAGTCAGGCTTCCGGGCCTCCGTTTCCCCACCTGTAGAATGGGAGTGACAGCATTGAAAGGGTCTCTGGAAGATGCCATGGGAAACAGACAGGGCTGAACCCCACCCTGGAGAAACACTCAGCCCTGCAGACAGTGTGAGACATGGAGCCGCCAGAGCAAGAGAGAGCAAGTCACTGGCCATGTCCTGGCCACTATCCGTCCCTCCACCTCATGGGGCCACTGCCCTTTGATGACCCCTTCCTGACTCTGTACCTCCAGATACCCCCTGTCCCCTTGGGACACAGCTGGTTGCCCCCAACACCCGCGGAGGGGCTGCGTAGTTGCAGGTGCTCGGGCAGAGAAACTGTGACAGAACACAAGCAAGCTGACCACGTCTGTCCCATTGGCTCATCCCATGGCAATTGCTAAAAAAGAGATTAGCAGGCTTGCTTTCTGAGGAAAGAACACGCAAGCCTCTTGTGCCCCAGCCAGCTCCTCACACCCCGTCAGCAAGAGGCCAGGGCTCCAGCCCCGTGTGCCAGCCCCCACAGCTCCCAGCACGGCGACACAGGGTCCAGGAGCCAAGGGTCCCAGGGACCAACCTCCAAGCACACAGTTGGCATCCAGGTCTGTTTGCTCAACAGAGAGTCTGTCAGACACATTTTCCCTGGTTCCAGCCCCTTTTTGAACCAGATTCATCCAATTTCTCATCTTTATTTTGGCAGGGGAAAAAAATGTAATTTCTAATTTAAAATTTAAAAAATCATCATCCTCATCAAAATGCACTCAGCTCAGATGGTGTTTAGGAAATTATCTCTGTCATTCTCACACACACCGGCACGTGGCCCAGCAGCAGGGACAGGCTCTCCCACTCCGGACACTCCATGTCCCCCTGCACCTGCCACGTGAGGTGGCCCTGGGCCTCCCCGCGGGCTGGGGGCCGCGTCTGTTGACTCCAGAGAGCACAGTGAAGACAGGCAGGGGGGCTGGCCTCACCTTCCTCCACCCAGCTTGCTGTGTGACACCCAACTTGTGGACTCACCTCCCTGACCTGAGTCTGGTGCTCCGGCATCCAGATGGCATCTCGGGGGCAAACTGTGATCTCATGGGGATTCATGAGAGGAGTGGGAGAGGTCACAGAAGGGCCCAAGCAGAAGCTAAGGAATTAGGCTGATCACGGTTTTACCCCAGATAAATCCCAAACATGTTGTGTGACATGGGGAAGCCAAGGAACCTCCCCGACCTTCAGTTTCCTCATCTGCCAGAGGGCTTGCCCCCCAGAGCTATCCCCAGCACGTGAATGGTGGGTGCATTGCCTGGCACAGCTCATTTCAGATTGGTTCTCGGGGAAATCCATCTGCTCTGCAAACGGGAGAGCCGCGCGTACTCTGCACTTTGAACAGGACGAACATTAGTTTAGGTTACTGGAGAAATCCCACTGGGCAAGTGGAAGGCTGACCTCACCGAATCCTGCATTTGCCAGCTAAAGGAGGCTAATCTCATCTCCTACTGTGCCATCCCTGAGGGGAGCACGGCCCCGGGGCCCAGGCCCGTGCAGCCTCTCCACGGCCACAGGGGAGCAGGAACCTGAGCGCTGCTCCGAACGGCACCACGAGGGGCTGGCATGCGGTGCTCTCCCCTTGTCTCCACTTTGCAGGTGGAAAACCTGAGGCTCCACGTGGAAGGCTTGCCCGAGGCCCCAGATGTCTGATCACCTGGCCCTCTGGTTGCAAATGGCAGAACGAGCACTGGCGGTCAGGGGGACAATAAGAGGACTGACTTGCTCTGGAACCCCGGGAGTCAGACGCCCAACCGGCAGGAAGCGCAGGGTTCCTCTGTGTAAACACATGAGCATGGTCGCCTGGGGCAGGTGCTAGTCCAGCCCTGAAGCAGCTGGATGAACACGTGGACAAAATAACAGTAAACAAACAAAAAAGAAACACAAGCGAGTGTCAGGAAGTGACAAGCCCCAGAGGGCGGGCTGGAGCGTGGCAGGGCAGTATTGGGACCGGCTGGCAGGGGAGACCTCTCCAGGAGGCGTGGGGGCTTACTCTCTGAAAGGCCCAGCTCAGTCAAGAACGGGCAGGCGGCCACTGAACAAGGTGACGGCAGAGGCAAGCTGCCACCCATGTCCCCAGTGTCTTCCCACACTGCCGAAATCTTACCCTCAATTCCCTATCCCAGGGGTCAAGCCTTGCCCTTCGAGAACCCACCACTCAACACACAAACGCCCTTGGGATCCCTTTATTCCCAGAAAAGCCCCAGGGAGCTGTCACCGCAGAGCCCCTTCTCAGCCTTACAGGAAGCTGAGCGCTGACACGGAGCTGGCTAAAGACAGCCTCCCCCACTGGCTTGCCGTGGTGTCTGCCCCTCAACCATCTGGCTCAGGCATCAGGAATCCCTGGGAAAAAGGAAACATGCTACTTAGAAAGAAGGGACAGACAGCTGTGGAGCCCTGCTCTTTGTCAAGCACCTGACAAACCGTCCCTCATTACCTCCTCACAGCCACCGTGTGTGACAGGTGGAGAGCTGCAGGTCAAAGTCACGCCAACACTCAGAGTTGGGTTCGAGTCCGGTCCTTCCTGTCTCGGAGGAACCGTACCTGCTGGGGGGACAAGCTGTGGGTCTCTCGGCGGTGCCCTTGGTCAGAGTCCCCATCAGATAAATGGGTCGTGTGGAGGATGACGCTAGAGCGGGGGGTGTGGAGGGAGAGAGAGGAAGGACAGGGTGGCGGTTGGGGAGCTGTCCACAGAGGCAGGGTCCTGAAGCACCAGCTCGTCTGTGTTTGGACGAGAGGTTCAGAAAGAGCCCCTGGAACTGAGAGGCTGGGGGGAAAGTGGATGTGGAGATCCTATACAATCCCCTGGACTCTGGCCTAAATGCACACTTCCCACAGGAAAGGTAGATGTCCCCAAACTCTCTCTGGCCCCTCAGGTCCCCTTCTTCCCACGGCCCTGATTCCAATCCTAGGTTTACTTCACTGACCCCCAAGCCTTTGTTTCTGCCTTTACAGTCAGTCCTCTTTGCACCCAGGCTTAGCTGTCAAAGTCCTGCTGCCTTTGGAGGACCAAGGTCATCCAGGAAGGCAAAAGCATGAGATGTCCCCCACACTGGGTCGGGGGGTTATCCAGAGCAGCTGAAGGAGGGCAGAGGCATTCCCACGGGGGCTGGAGCCAAGGTACCAAGAACAACGGGGAGGTAGCATGACAAGAAGCATATGAGTGAAGTGTGGTGTGAATGAAGCAAGGAGGCCACTCAGAACAAAGTTTGTCATGATGGCACTGGCGGTCTTGGTGACCTGTGGGCAGGAATGAGGTGGCCCAGGCTCAATCAAGGTCCTGAGGCCAGGTGAGGATCATCCCCCAATCCTCAAGGAAGGTCATGACTGCATTATTTCCTTACTCGGCAGTATCTATCCAGCGCTTACTGTGTTCACTCATGGTGCTACCAGTTCCCCACCCACCCCACCACACAGGTGACCCCTCATCTCACACCCGAGCCACAGGTGCACAGGGCGAGGACTGTGACTCCCGCCCTCACGGCCACATCCCCACGGCACAGAGCAATCACCTGACATTATTGAAAAATTCATTGACTGGAGGGGTATTAATATCCCACGTAAATGTCCACCGAGAACTTGGCCATCAAACAGCCAGATCCACAGCCTGAGCGCCCAGGCCTGCACAGCCATGGACCCGGAGCCATGGCAACAGCCCTGTGCCTCCACGTCCCCAGCTCCCCGGAAGAGACAGACTTGCGATAGCTTCACCCAGAGCAAGGGGCTGGGCACAGGTCGCTTCCTTCCCAGATCGTTCTCCAGAGGGGGGCCTCTCTGTCTTCCCACCATGGGGAGAACCGTGCCCGGCAGGGCTCAGGTGGTCAAAACACGGGAAGATGGAACCGAGATCATCTGCGTCGAGGAGGACACCCAGGGACAGGCCAGGGCCAAAGCAAGCGGAGTCCTCTCAGGAAGAACAGGAAAACTGATTGAAGTTGGATTATTGGCCAGGATTGGGTGAAAGTCCAGAACTGGACTGAGGACAACCGAAATGAATTGAAGGAATTGAATTTCACTGGATTGAAGAAAGGAAATCGGATTGAACGGAAGGAATCCCATAGAACGGAATTGGAGGTAAATTGGCCCGATTTGGTTTGAACTGAGGAGTCAGTGTGTGAACCGAAGGGAGGTCTGGGGCTGAGCCGAGAGCAGGGGCTGAAGAAGTCGAGGCAAGTTCTGTGAATTGAGTTGAATGGCATTTTGGGGCATGTGCCTGCAGCTTGCATTGATTGCATCTGGAGTTGGGGAGCCCACACCCAAAGTTCCCCCAGCTGAAATGCACTGTTCCCTGGATCCAGCTGTTCGAGGGCATTTATGGAGCTCCTACTGCATGCAGGCGCAGGGCGAGGACCTTAGACATGAAGCCACATCAGACCTGGCCCTGCCCCCAGGTTGGCTGCCAGCCTGCTGGGGGACTGGAGATCGGCCCCGGGGAGGAGCAAACAGACCAGGAGGAGCCCTTGGAGGACGGAGCCTTGAAGCAGGAGGAGGGGGCCCCAGAGGGCACGGTGGCTCGTGGTCTGGAGCCAGGCAAGGAGCCACGCCTTGAGCCACAAGGGTGAGAGCTGGGAAGGCTCTGAGTCCTCTCTGACCCTCAATGTCCTCATCTGTAAAATGGGGACAACAGCTTCCTTGGGGCAGTGGCGCAAGAAGCTGGGGGGCCAGCGCTTCTTCTCCCCATCAACCCCCCCTTGCGGGCTGGATCTTTCCTTTCAGTCCCCCAAAGACACTGGGGTTTTTAAAGCAAACTTCAGAGGCCTTTGACCACCTTTTCATCTCCTAGAGGCTAAAGGCCCAGGCAGAGTGATCACTTCTGATCCTCGGGGTCTGCTTGCCTCCTACTTGCCCGTCCAGCTCCCCACTGCTCCCCGCCCCCGGGCATCCTGAATGCCGCCCGACAGACCACACACTGCGTCTTCCCAATCCTTCCTATGTCCCAGCCTCGCACCATCCTGGGTCCTCCTCCCCCTCCAGGCTCAGTCATACAAACGCCTCCTCCACGAAGCCCTCCAGTGTGCCAAGACAGGGCTGATGCCACTTTGGGGCTGAGGCATTTTCATCTCTGAGCCCAGGGCAGCACACAGGGCTCGTACTGTGGGTGACGCGGCCCCTCTGTGTCCATCCTGGGCGCTCCGTCTGGGGCCTTTCATCCCGGAGCTTGTTTTCATGTGCAGGTTTTCAAGGACTTTTTTAGACAATCCATCTTAGGATGCCTCCTCCTCCGCAGCACGACCGTAATGGGAATCACCAAATGCAGCACGTGCCGTCCCAGTAACAGGAGCTTAGCTCCTTCTGAGCATTTTTGCATGTTTTCGCTTTTATTTTTCTCCAACTTGTGTCAAGTTCAAGGATTTTTAGTCAATTAGTCCAAGAATACCTCGGCCTTGTTTTCATATTTCTAATAAGCATTTAGTGCATGTGTGCGGCGGCAGACGCTCGGCTCCTGCTGACTCCCCCCAGGTGGTCTCAGCTCCCGGCACTGCCTTTCTGTTTCTACTTTGCTGTCGAGGGGAGGGGGGCGACCTGAGGATGGGACACGCTGCCCTCTGCAGTGACAGGGGTCCCTTTGACCGATCCGTGCACTCGAGGGGTGGCCAGCGCGCTGAGTCCCCAGAGGGACCACGCCAGTCCTGCCTTGTCCTCGTCTGGCATCACTGCACCACTCGGGGCAGGGCCTCGGATGCAAACCCCATCTCCCACCGAACCTGTCTGAGCCTATTTTTGATGCTTGAAAATGGGGCCCATGACCCTTGGCTCCCGCGGGCGCTGCGCACCTTAAATGACAAGTAAATAGTGCTTCGCAGAACAGCAGAGCTCACGCACCTCACACTGGTGGATGCGCCCTCCCTGCTGGCCACCACGACGGTCCTAACCATAACGATGATAATGAGTCAAAACACCAATTGAGTCACAGCACACAGGTTTTAAGGTAAATCATAGTCCTCAAAATCTGAAGGGGCGCCTGGGTGGCTCAGTCTGTTGAGCATCTGCCCTTGACTCAGGGTCCCGGGATCCAGCCCCACGCTGGGCTTCCTGCCCAGCGCCGCCTTCTCCCTCTCCTCCCGCTCATTCTCTCACTGTCTCTGTGGCTAGCCCTGTCTCTCTCGCTCAAATAAATAAAATCTGAAAAACCTGGGAAAATGGAAAAAACAAACGTGTAGAGCAGACCCCTCCCAAGAACTACTCATCGGCTTCGGGGTGGTCACGCTCACCTCCTCCACACTTGAGCTCCCGGCACGTTCTCCCCTTACCACTTGGATAGCCTAAAAAAATATACCGAACTTTACATCCTATGCGTCTCCATGTCTTTGCAGGTATTCTTATAAGCTCTTTATTTAATAAAGAAATTAAGCCTTTGTCTGTCATATTTGCTGCAAATGTATTTCCCAGGCCATATTTTTTTTTTTGCCTTTTTATTTGGTGGTTTAATTTTGACATGCAGAAGATTTTCATTTTCATGCAGTCAAATCTGTCCATATTTTCTCTCCTGATTCCTTGTATTAGTTCTAAACTTAGGAAATCTTCCCTCTCCCGAGGCATGATGAATATTAAATTCTACTTAATTCTCACTTTTCCAGGCCCTGATTTTTTTTAAATATACTTAACACTAATCCCAACGGAATTCAGGTCTGTGACTGCAGAGGAGAGGCCTACGGTGGGCACAGAGCCCCTCCTGGGTGCCCCACCAGCTCCAGACCCCAGCCTCTGCCGTCACTGCCCCCTCCCTGCCAAGGTCTCCCTGACCAGCAGCAAGAAGGAGTTTCCAGAGAACAAATGGGCTAAAATCCTTGAAATGCTCAAAAGTAGAAAATGACCTCGAAAATGAGCCAAATTGCTGCTAATGTGGCATGTTTGGTGAGGAACCCTCCCTCCAGGTACCTCCATCTGCGTTCTGCCTCTGGCCTGTCCCCGGGAGCTCCAGCTTCACACAGTCTCTGCGCCGCGCCTTCCAGGCCGCCTCGCCCCTGCGGGCACCCTGCGGGCACCCTGCAGGCACCCATCCCCACCCGCAGCACCATCCTCGCCAGGAGCTGCCCAGAGCAAGGACTCTGCCAGGTGAGCCCCCGGGGCCTTAGGACCTTCTTCCTGGTGACCACCCACGACCTCCTCATGCAAAAGGCAGCACATTGCCACCGGGCAGTGACCAGTGGGGGCACTGGACCACAGGCCCGCGATGTCCACAGCGCTGACCAGCCCCAAGCAAGTGTGCCTCTGCTGGCAGAGCGTGGGAGGTGGGAGGTGGGCCTGGAGCGTGCTGCAGGAGGAGGCCACAGGGCCCAGAGGTCTGACTTGTGCCCTGTCAACCTCAGTTGGCCTTCCAGGAAAATGCAAGGCCAGGACTGGGGGGTTGATATTCCACAACCCTTCAGGCCACCAGCGAGCCATGCTTCTTGGGCCCTAAAGGTTCTGCTGAGTGTGGTGGGCTCAGCTGCCTGAGTCCTGCTTCTCACCTCATCACCTCTGCTCCTCCCATGAGGGTAGAAAAGCCAAAGGATCAAAGACTGCACCCTGATGGAGAGAAAGACAGGCTCAGCTGAGGGCTGGAGGGGGTGAACGCGGAGGGCCTCCCCAAGTGGCGCAGCTGGGCCATGCCCTGGGAGAGGGAGAGGAGGAGAGAGGGTGAGGGCCGTCCCGCCCAGGCCCCTCCAGGGACACACAGAGCAAGGAGACTTGGCCAGAAGGCCTGCCCGCCTGTGGCATGGAGATATTGGCAGTGCCGCCCCTCAGGACACGGCCAAAGCCTCAGACTCAGGTCGCCTGGACATCAGGCCCATGGTGTGCCAGCGACCCTCTGGTGGGCGCAGCGGAAGGGCCAAGGGAGGAAGGAGCCGCACACATCACTGCATCGTCTGTCTGACCATCAGGACAGGCCCACACTGGGCGAGACTGCCTCCATCATGTCAACAGGGAAACAGAGTCAGAGGAGGTGCCAGACTTGCCTGGGGCACCCGGTCAGGGGGGACAGGGACTGGCAGCCGAGCCAGATCCCACCCAGGCTGTGGGGGAGCAGAGGCAGCGGTGGGGCCGGCCCTGAGGCCCAGCTCCTGGCTTCCCGACTGAGGTCTGGGCGCAGAGACAACCTTCGGGAAAGGCCCGTAAATCGCCTGGAGCTGATGGATGGAAGGGGATGGGGCCACACCACCCAGCGGCATTTGGATTCCGGCATGTTTATGGGCTTCAGAGACGCTCGCCAGGTGGAGATGGAGTCCTCAGCCTATTAATTTGCTAGTTAATCATGCAGGACATTTGGTAATTAGAGCACGTGCGTCCCCCATCACGCTGGCCAGACTTGGGCTGGGCTATGATTCACTCGCCATGGTGCAAACAGGTGCCAGGAGCCTTGGCCTCCGGGGCTGGCTGCAGGAGGGCCGTCTCCTCCCACAGCTCCGCAAGCCTCGGGCACACAGTGTGGGAGCCCCAGGCCGTGCGGTGGGGGCTCGGTGCTCCCCCAGGGTCTGTGCAGTCCGGAGGCTCCGAGGTGACCCCTGGGCCCACTTTCTGCAGGACCCCAGCCAGCTCACTTGTCCTCTGCGACGCTGGGAGGTGGCGAGGTGGAGGGAGACTTCATTAAGTCCTCACTAGTTCCCGGAAGGAAGAGGGCTCCAAGCTCTGGCGCGTGCCCCCTTGTCGTTGTGGCCATTTGCGTCTGCACCGCACCTGCTGAGGGCTGTCACGGGTCAGGCCTGGAGCCTGCGCGCGCTCTGGAGGGCATCTGGGCCTCTGTGTCAGCCTCGTGGACGCCGGGGAAGAATGATGGGGGCCATGCCCGACCCTAGTGATCCCTCAAGAAGCTGGAGCGGGCAGCAACCTGGCTCCTGCCTTCCTTGCCCAGCCAGGCCCCCTGGGCTTTCCCATGGACCCGTTTGCCCCCGGCCCCCCTGCTGGACGGACCTTCCATCTTGCCTGGCTTAGAGGACAGGAAAGCTCAGGGTGGCTGGCAGGTTTGCCCAGGGCCCGCCGCCCTCAAGGGGGTGCTGAGGAGACCCCCAGAGCTCGCTCGGCCTCACCTGCCAATCCTCCCTCAAATGTTGCCATCCCTCAAAAGGGCCATCCAGGCGCCTTCCCTGACTTCTCCAATGTACTATTTCATTCCCTAGCTTGCAGGGTATCCAAGGCCCTTCAGCAGGCAACGGGGTCTGAGGGCAGACTTTTACTCGCTGCTATGATCCCAGCACCTGGAGCGGGACCTGGCACGCAGTAGGTGCTCATTAAACGCTACGGATGGAAGGAACAGATAGGTGGTTCCTGCACAGGGTTGTTGTGGAATTCAGCGGGGTGGCACTTGAGGAAGGTTCCAGCTAGATGACTAGGGTGCTGAAATGCCCCCTCCTGCCGTCCCCTGGTCCCCACCTCTCTGAGAACTCAGAGCCAGAGGGAGACCCAGAGGAGGTGCACAGGGAGGCATGGGGCTGGGGAGCCCTCCTGACACGCAGGGACCAGCCTGCCACACCAGACAGCTGCAGTCACAGCAGTGACACAGCAAAGCCCCAGAGGCCCCCGCTGACCCGCCTGCCGGCCCCAGCCCAGCCCGGCTCTCCCCAGCACCCTCCCCTCGCTCCCCACCGGGCACCCAGCCTCAGCGCCCGCTTCCGTGCCGACGACCTGTCAGCCCTCGGGTCTCAGTTTTCCTTCTGTAAACGGGAGGAGGGTGGCTTGCCTGATGCGTGTGGCCTCCCGGGGCCTAAGCTCTGTAATTTCATGGGCTTCAGACCCCGAGGCCTGAGTCCGAGCAGAGCCGCTGACATCCCCTTTAAGGGAGGCAGAGCCCAGAACCTGGAGGCCACGGAACGGTGAGGACCGTGGGCAGCTGCTTACGTGGGGCACCGTGGGAGGAGGGCCCTTGAGATGCGACAAAAGCTAAGACGCGCCTTCTCCTCCCCAAGTTCCCACTGCAGCCTCAGCAGAGTTCCCTCGGAACAATGAAGCTGTGTCCCCACGCTGTGCTCAAACCCAAGCTCCTTTAGACCTGGGATCAAAGCCAGGAGTCCCCGGCCCCGACACTCCAACACGTGTGCATTTTCTCTCTGCACTTGGGTCGTTTTGTGCAACTGGCAGCCGAGGGACGTCCCCACCAGCATCAGGTGGCCAGTCACAGTCCCGTGGGGGCAGCAAGGGCAGTGGGAGCAGAATCACCAGCCTCTGGGACAAGTGCTGCCAAGGAGCTGGGTGGGACCGAGATCAAGAGGAGCAGGGGTCTGGCATGACGGGCACCCAAGGAAGGGAGACAGTGGCGTGCAAAGGCCCTGAGGCAGAGAAGGGCCTGGTGGAGGCCTTCTGACCAGGTCTAGGCGCATGCAGTTCTAAAGCTGGGCACCACGCGAGGAACACATCTCGCCGACGGGGCCCATTCTCCCTGCTGGCCTGCCACAGGCTCCAGAACCCAGATCCCAAGCTCCCTGCAGGAGACTCACCTCTCTCCTCAAAGTCCACATCGGATGGTGCCCCTCTCCTGCTCAATGCCCTTCCAGGGCTCCCATGCCCTCACTGAGCGAGCTCATGCTTCGGGGCCCTGTAGCCACATTCCTCCCCCTACCCCTCCACACTCCTTCCCCTACCCCTGCACACTCCTCCCCCTACCCCTGCATGCTCTGGCCATACTGGCCACGCTGGACACCCACAGAAACCGTGCTTCCCGGCCCCAGGACCTCTGCCCAGGCCATAAGCCCTCCCCCTCTTCATCAGTCCCTCCCATGCTTCTAATCATCACCCTTGGACACTTCCTCAGAGAAGGCCCCCTGGCTTTCCCAATCAGATCAGGCACGCTGCCAGAGGTTCGGAGCTCCACATGCCCTTCCTCCTGGGAGCGGCCACAGTTACGATTTTTCGTTCGTCCTGTTTCCACACCCCTCTCCTTCAGTTGTCTATGGATTTTCTGGACCCTCACACAGCGCGTGGCATCTGGTGGGCACGGCACTCTGTGATAAAGTACCGGAAAATGCATTCTGAGCAGATGAGGACCCATCTGGGGACACAAGTGACAGGCTGGACACGGACACACAGGAGCTCCTGGAAGGCCAGGTGCTGACTGCTTAAGATCTCTCTCTCGTGCTTTCCTTTATTTCCAAAATTTTGAACAGAAAGATCTTTGATCAAAAACCTGTAGTGAGAGGTGAGAGGAGAAAGAAGCTGGCCTGAGTAACTTGGAAGGGGGCGAGTGTCTGACCAAAGGCAGGGCACTGCCGGAACTCGGCTCCAGCGGGGAATGCAGGCTCCGGGGACCCGGGTAAACCAGCCGACGCCGCTGTGCCAGGGCCGGGCCGGGACCCTCCATGAGCGAACGTGGGAGGCGGGAGCCTGGGGTCTCTCCGTGAGTGGAGCCGACAGGTGAGCAAGAGGGGCTGGAGCGGACGCGCGGTGCCGCGACAGTGCAGAGCAGAGCATCAGATGAGCCTGCATCAAGGTTGTGCAGACACCAGTGGCTGCACACGGAAACGTTCCCCGGTCTGTGTGCACACACGGTCAGCATGCACACGCACACACGGTCAGCATGCACACGCACGTGGTCAGCATGCACACGCACGCGGTCAGCATGCATGCACGCGGTCCGCATGCACACGCACATGG
>NW_027397067.1:80976673-81054502 GCF_003265705.2 Callorhinus ursinus | reverse complement strand
ACATGGTCAGCATGCACACACACACGTGGTCAGCATGCACACGCACACGGTCAGCATGCACACGCACGTGGTCAGCATGCATGCACATGGTCAGCATGCACACGCACGTGGTCAGCATGCACACGCACGTGGTCAGCATGCATGCACGTGGTCAGCATGTGCACGCATGCAGTCAGCATGCACATGCACATGCACACGGTCAGCATGCACGCGCACGAGTCCCGCTCTGCAGGGTGGGCGCCAAGGAGCAGTGACACCCCGGTAGTGACAGCCTGCCCAGCACCCAGATCTCGGCCGCCAGCATCCTGCAACCAAGAGAAGCAAGGCACCTTGGAGCGACGGCTGAGTCCAGGACCCTGACAAGACGCACGCGTACGAAGTGAACATGAGGCATCCCGTGAGCCAGAAAGTACGGAAATGCTCAAACACATACTGATGGGGCAAAAGCCAACTGGAAGGGCGCCCAGCAGCCAAAGCTGGAACAGCTCCAGCAACAAAAATTAGCAAAGTGGTTATGGCTTATAACCCAAAGAATCAATTAAATATCCCTGAGTCCATATTGACATAAATACATGATTGGTTAAATACATATAGAACTAAGAATAGACAAAGCTCCCATGCCAGAAAAATCCCAAATAACATATGTAAATACCCTGCCCTCAGGGAGGGGAGCGTGACCCCCCATGCTCTAGGCGTGGGCTGCACACGGTGACTTCCTTCCCAAGCGGACAATCTGGAAAGAGGGGTGGGGAGGGGGTTTTCCCCGAAGGAACCTGACAAACCCCGCCTCCAACACGTGACCAAGGGCATCCCGGGCGACATGAGTCACGGTAGTGCGTTCGCTGTGATGAGATGGCATGTTGTCACCTGTGTGCTCTTCCTCCCAGAAACACACAACCCCTGTCTGAGCACGAGAAAAACATCAGACGAATTCCACAAAATACCTGACTTCCTCAAAACCACCCCAGTCAGCAAAAACGAGGAGAGTCTGAGAAACTGCCCAGAGCCAGAGAAGCCTAATCATGGAGCAGAAGAAAGTTATTAGGTAAAATAGAAAACTAGAAAAAAGCACAGCATTTAGTCCGGAGTCATGTATCAATACTGATTCATTAACTGTAACAAATGTCTCACAATAATGCAAGGTAAAGAAGAGCAGAAACTAGCTGTGGGGTGTGTGGGAACTCTCCGTACTGCCTTTGAAATTTTCCTGTGAGTCTAGCACTATTCTACAATGGAAACTTTATTTTCAAACAACCACAGTGAGTTACACTACTAAAGCAAAGCAGGAAAAGTACTGGTGTCCTTACAAGGAGAGGGACACACATGTGCCCACAGAGAAGCCTTAAACCAGCAGCCACCACGGGACCCCTGTGCCCCCAGGAGCTGAAGGAGCAGGAAGGATCCACCCCAGAGCCTCCAGAGGGAGCGCAGCTGTGCCAACAGAGTGATTTCAGAGCCTAGAAGCTTCCAGAACCTGAGACACTAAGTCCCTGCTGCTGCAAGCCGCCAGCTCGTGGCCGTTTGTCATGGCAGCCCTGGGAGACCCATGAGATGTTCTACCAGTAACTCCCCAGTCGATGCTCGGAGAGATCAGGGAAAGCGCTGCAGCTACGATCCTCACTCGCAGCTAAGGCACCTGCAGCTCAGAGAGGTTAAGACACCTGCCCAAGAGCGCACAGCTCACTTCCTATTCTGGCTGGCCTAGGACGGCAGGGACTGTGGTCCACGGTGGTAGTCAGCTGGGGCTGCGTAGACGGGGCGGCTGAGGCATTGGAGCTCACTTCTCCCGGTGCTGGAGGCTGGATCGAGGTGTCAGCGTGCTCAGGTTCTGGCCAGGCCACCTTACTGGTGTGCAGACTCTGTGCGGTAGCCACACGTTTTGGCGGGGTGGCTGTGGGTCTCCTGCGTCCCCCTCTTCCTGTGAGGGCACTAATCTGCTGGGGGGCCCCACCCCATGACCCTATCTGACCTCAACCACCTCCCCAGATATCATCCCACTGGGAGCCAGAGTTTCCTAACGGCGGAGGAAGGGGGGCAGGTTCAGCCTTCTGCGCGTAGCAGCTTCCTGAGAGCTGTGTAGCTTCGGGACAGTCTCTCAGCCTCTCTGAGCCATTTCAGCACTCGGACAACAGGTTTGGCTGCACTGACTGCTTCATAGAGCTCCTGGAGATTAACAGTCAGTACCTGCCAATCCACTTGGCAGAGCGGCCCTGACCATCAGGTACGTGTGCATCAGGCAGCCCGTCTGTCCTGTTTGCGGCCCCAGGAGGGGTCTGCCGGGCTGTCCCCCATTTTCCTGCCAGAGAAACTGCAGTCCAGGGAGGTGGAGATTCCAGTTCAGGACCCCAAGCTGGTCCCCACTCGCTCACACTGCCGAGAGCCAGGGCTTCACCTCCATCCCCAACCCGGGCCCCCAGACGTGGCAGTTCACCGCTCTTTCTCCCTGACACCCTCACACGTAGCCATGATCCCCTCCTCCCTCCATGTTTCTTGGGCCTAACAGGAGCCTCCAGTTAGAGATGACACATTGCTCACGGAGCAGCCTCTCGTGCCCCAAGGAAGGCCACACCCCAGTGCACACAGGGCGTGCATATGAGCTCCTCCTTCCACACGGGAGAGCCCTAGCCGTGTGACCTCAGGGGGACCACTAACCTCTCCCAGCCACACTTTTCTCTCCTTTGAAATGTAGATGGCACCCAGGACTTCCCAGAGCCACTGCCCAGGCCATGAGGCTGAACCTCAAGGACACCCACCTCCGCGGCACCTCGCCTGATGGAACAGAAGTAGGTAAATCCTTAGCAAAATTTTGCCTCTTTGATAGTGAGTCGAGGGGGCATTCTGGAAACAAAGCCCCTGCATCCAGCCGTGAGCACAGAAGAATCCCTTAAAATATAAAAATAAGATTTTTACGGTTATTAAAGTAATAAGCATTGGCTGTAAACAACATAAAATAAAAAAGTAAGACAATTCCTAAAGGAATGACGAAGTGAGAGAAAACTGCCCGCGCTCTCACCCCCTGGAGCTGTTAAAATGTCAGTAAATAGGTTTTAAGCTTCACGTTCTGTATTATTTTTATTGAAAGCGGGAGAGCTGGAGAGAGAGAGAGAGAGAATTTTGCAAAGTGGCCCCATTTGGGATGTGCTGCCCGTGGCCTGCCTTTCCGTGTGGTAGTGCCCACCCCGGGCATCCCTCCACGTCCAGCAGCTCAAACCTCACCGCCCGGGCCACCGCCATCCGGTCTGTGGATGCCCCACCTCCGCTCACTGCCTTCTGCTGATGCACATTCAGTGCATTCCCCGTGTGTTCCATAAGTAGCCAATAATTCACAGAGCGCACTGCTGGCACCTTCCTGGCACGCACCTCTGCAGGCTGGAGACCAATTATTTTGTTGTGATACATCCCCAGAAGCTGTGAGCATCATAAAGTCTATGGCGCTGGGCCACACTGCCCCCCAGGAGCCTCCTGTCAAGGGACACCCCTGCCCACAGAGTGCAGTGCCCTGGTCCCCCTCCTTCCCGTCAGCCCTGCAGCTCGCCGTGTGGGAAAGGTCACTAACACAAAGGTGTCTCCCTCCTGGCTGACCGAATGTCCAGTCAGAGGCAGGTCCTCATGTCTGTGTTTAGGTTCTTCTTGGTGAACCAACTTGCTCCTGTCTTGGTCCATTGCTTTTTTGGAGTTTATTTATCTGAGAGATATTTGGGGTTCTCTTACTTTGTGAAAAGGCATGTGTACAAAGAAAAGCAATCTGAGTTGGAGCTGGCCTAGAGTTCACCATCAGAGGGCAAACAGACAACACATGCACACGCGTGGGCACACACACATACGTGCTTGTGTGCAAACACTTGCAAGGGCACAGGTGCACATACGCGTGCACAGAGGGGCACACGTGATCACATGCACACGTGTGCACACACACGCACATGCACAGAGGGGCACACGTGATCACACATGCACACACGTGCACACACGCACATGCACAGAGGGGCACACGTGATCACATGCACACGTGTGCACACACACGCACATGCACAGAGGGGCACACGTGATCACATGCACACGTGTGCAYACACGCACATGCACAGAGGGACACACGTGATCACAGAGTAGGTACCGGAGTAACTGGAGAGGGTGCACAGAGCCATGAAAGAACAGATTATCAAAATGTGATTGTGAACACTGTCTTCCCTTGCAGGCTGCAGGCTCCAGGCTTCCAGAAGGCAACCTGCACGCTCGTCTCCCCACGTGTAAAGGGAGGAAACTGAGGCAGAGAGCGCAATCTCCCTCACAGCACAGGTGCTGAGGACAGACAGCATGGGTCATGGGCCTGCGCTGGCTGCAAAGGCCCAGTAGTGGAGTCTGCAAGGGAATCAGGGTCTGCACAGGAATCCAGGGCGGGGCCCCCAGCAATTTCAGGCAGGACTCTCGGCTGCAGGGAAGGGACTGGAGCGGGGGCACTGTGGGGTGCCTCCACTTCCCATCTGTAGAGCCCGCGTCGTCATCTCTGTCTTCTGGGGAGGCTCGATTGGGTTAACGGCCGAGAAAGGATTCTGTGCAGGGACATGTGGGACAAATGTCAGCTGCTGTTACTTTCTCTTTCTGCCACCGCGAGCTACTTAGCAGTGAAGGGCTCCTTGGAACGTCCGCTCTTGACAAGAGGGGAGAGAGAGGGTGAAGACATAAGTCACTGAGACGGAAGGATTCAGTGCAAAGCTGCCTGTGAAGCAGCCCTCCTCGAGAATCTCACGATGAAATATTCATAGGCCCCTCTGCCCGGGCTCTCCGGAGCATTCTGGCTTCCGGGGGCTGCAGATGTGACGGAAGATGTCCGGTGGTGGCCCTCAGCTGTGGGCACTAGAATCAGACATTACAAATGGGACAAGAGGAGCTCCCTCCTGCCTTGTGTGAGGGGCCCCCGAGCAGGGACAACCTCACGCCACCCCGCACATCCACAAAGATGCAGGAGGGCCCAGAAGCGTGGCGACGTGCAGCTAGCAGGCACCTACTGTATGCCAGCTCCTTTGTGGAGCACTTCACTCGTGCCGGTCACTGTGTCCCCACACTGGCCCATGACGTGGGCACTCACCCCATTTCCATAATCGTTGGGCCAGGACGTGAGTCCGAGTCTGTCCGCCTTGTGAGACGTGCGTGTTCTTTCCCCATCTGGTCCGAGTGGGGCTGTCGGCCATGTGACACCTCCCATCGTTACACGGGACCCAGGACAGCAGTTGGCAATCCCACCCCCAGTACAACAGGGAAGTCATGTGGCCCAAGCAGAGGCCAGACAGCTTCCCTGAGGTCTCACACATGGACCGGGAAGGAAGGGGCTTATCTCCTCGCGATGCGGGCGTGGAGATACCCTCTAGTCAGACTGCACCACCGCTCCTTGGAACAGCTTTGTTCTGCACGTCTGTGAGGGGAGGACTTTGGTGCTCACTATGTACTACAGATGTGGAATATTCAACAGGGTAAAATAAATGGAAGGAAAGAGAAAGAACTAAAGGAAGGGAAAATAGCTGCATGCACTTTGGCTGCACAAAGAGTAAAGGAACATTTGAGTGGTTGGGGCAGCGATGGGGCAGGAACACTGGACAGCAGGTATGCAGAGGCATCTGAAGATGGGCTCTGGCCAGCTCTACTTTGACCACCTGGCTCCCCTTTTTCTCTGCTGGTGCATGCGTGTGTAGGGTGGGGGCCAGGACGAGACCCAGGGCCAAGGGTGAGTGAGGGCCCACTGTGGGCAACACACAAAAGGGATAAAGCCATCATTCCCCAGCCCACTCAAGGCCTCAATTACCAGCTCCTGTTGGGCCAAGTCTTTGACAATGGATAGACTAGAGTTTACATCCTGGCTCTACCACTAGTCAGCTGTATGAGGTCAGGAAACTTAACCTCTCTGAGCTTGAGTTTTTCTCATTTGAAAAAAATTAAGACAGTATCTCCTCCCTCAAGCTGTTGTGGTAAAAAGGAAACCATGTAAGTGCTCAACAAACATTTGTTTTTATGGTTTTTGTTTTGTTGTTGTGATGGCAATGGCAGTGGTGATGACAGCAATGATCATGGTGGTGGTGATGGTGGTGATGATGATGATGGTGATGGTGGTGATGATGGTGGTGATGCTGGTGATGAGGATGATGGGGATAATGGTGGTGGTGGTGATGGTGGTGGTGATGATGGTGATGAGGCTGGTGCTGAGGATGATGGTGATAAAGATGATGGTGATGATGAACTGGTGCCTAGAGTAGTGGAGGAGCTGAGGGTCATTGCTGGAGCCATCAGACCTCATAGCCCTCACCTCTTGGGCACATCCCCTGAGACAACAGAGCCTGCTACTACCACCCTGGCCCCCTGAGACAAGCACAGAAGAGAGACCCAGCTAAGGTCTGTAGATGAACAAACTGATGAGTGGGTGGGTAAGTGATGATGACGGAGGAATTCCCTCACCATCTTGGAGAAGGACTCTGGGTTATCTCAGGACTTGTCCTCGCCAGCCACGTCTTTGGGGCCTCTGTGTAAGAGGATCCCCTTTTCTTTCTGGATGGGACCAAAGTCCCTTGGTCACCCTCCTTCCCAGGAGTGCATGTTGCTGTCCTTCTCCTGTCAGGGATGGGACTGGGCTGCCTCTGTCTCACTAAGTCTCGTCTCTATGCTCTGTGCCTCAACTTCACCCTTTCTCCAGAAACCTCCCTCAGAATCTAAAAATGAAGCTCTGCTTTCTCAATTCATTATTTGTTGTCTCTTCCACTTTCTTCTTGTTCTTCTGTTGTTGGCCTCCATCCCCAAGTATCCTTGTCACATCTCTCTCTTCTCCCCTTCCCTCTCCTGTCGGGGAAGTGTCAGAGAAGGCCACGCTGGCAGCCTGGATTCTCATTCACATCAGACGGTAACAAGATCCCCACATGGTGTCAGCAGGGACCACATAAGAAGCTTGAATTGTCACCCAGTCAAAGTACCCCATCAGATGACAACAGAGTCCAAGAGGGGAACCTGGATGTCTACCCCTCACTGACAAGGAGGTGGTACCCCCATCCCATCCCATAGCAGTATCAGAAGTCAACTAAAAAGGTTTAAATAAGACCCAGAGTCTGTAACATAATACCCAAAATATCCCAGTTTCAACTAAAAAGCACTCATCATACCAAGAACCAGGAAGATCTCAAAGTGATGATAAAAGACAATCAGTAGTTGCCAATACCAAGATGACAGAGATGTTAGAAGTACCTGACATGGAGTTTAAAACAGCCATCAATAAATGCTCTGATGTCTAGTGACAAACAACTTGTAACAAATGAAAAAAATAAGTGTCATCAAAGAAATAGAAGATATATAGAAACCAAGAACTGAAAAATAAAACTGAAGCTTTTAAAAACTCAGTAGATGAGCTCAACAGCAGAATGGAGGAGGCAAAGGAAAGAGTCCATGAACTTAAAGATAAAACAATAGAAATCACTGAATCTGAACAACATAGAGAAAACATACTGAAAAAATTAACAGAGCTGCAGGCACTTTGTGAGATGATAACAGAAGATTTTCTGTCATCAGAGTCCCAGAAGATGAGAGAGAGGTAGCAGCTGGATAATGTACTTAAAGAAACAATAACTGAAAACTCCAAAATTAGACAAGACCTAAACATACAAATTCAAGGTCAGGAAGACCCAAATAGGAGAAACCCAAGGAAATCCACACAAAGACACATCATACTCTAACTTCTGAAAACTAAACAAATTTTTTAAGTTAAAAATAAATAAAATCTTGAAAGCAGCCAGAAAATAACAACACATCTCCCATGGAAGGAAAGCAATTAGAATGACAGTGAATTTCTCATCAGAAATGATGGAGGCTGGAAAGAAGTGACTAAACATTTATCAAGTACTGAAATGAAAGAACTGTCAACCTAGAATTATGTATCCACCAAAAGCATCCTTCAGGAATGAAAGAGAAATCAAGACAGTCTCAGGTGAAGGAAAGTAAGAGAATTTGTCTTGTGAGTGGACCTACCCTTAGAGATAGCTAATGGTAGTTCTCCAGACAGAAAGGGAACAATAAGATAAGAAATTGTGGGGCATTAGGAAGGTAGGAAAAACATCAGAGAGAGTAAAAATGGACTGAATGCAATACATTTTCCTCTCCTTCTAGGTTTCCTAAATTATGCCTGAAGCAAATTGAAGTTGAAGCAAATACTATAACACTATCTGAGATTCTAGTTTCATGTTCAGAAAATACTTTAAACTATTATATTATAAATAAGAACAAAAGGGAAGTGGGCTTTCTACACTTTACTTGAACCGGTGAATGATGATGCCGTAGACTCTGCTCAGTTGTGTACATATAACATAATACCTAGAGCACCCACTAAAATAGCTATACAAAATGACATACTCTAAAAGATAGATAGATCAAATGGAAGATCAAAATGGAAGTCTTAAAAAAAACTGTTCAAGTAACCCACAGGAAGTCACAGAAAAGGAAAGAGAGGAGCAAAAAGCAGAAAAAAAAAAACACAGAAAGCAAAAGATAAAATGAAAGCCCACTTTAAGCTATAACATATCAATAATTATATTACATATAAATGGCCTAAATACACCAATTAAAATACAAAGATTGACAGAGTAGATTAAATATAACTGAACTATATTAGCTCTACAAGAGACTCATGCAAATATGACATGGTAAGAAGATTGAAAGTAAAATGATGAAAAAAGATACAACATGCAAACATTAATCAAAAAAAAGAAGGGTGCTTATATTAGTGTCAATACACCAAGAATACATAGCAACCCAAAATGTATATGAACCAACAGAGCTGCAACATATATGAAAAAAAAAAAAACCTGAGGGAGCTGAAAAGATAAATAGACAAAAAAGAAATCCACAATTACAGTTGGAGAACTCAACACTACTCTCCCAACAACACAACAACTTAGAAAAATAAGCAGTGGTATAGAAGAACCTAACAACACTCTCAACCAACAGGATCTAATCAACATCGAAAGAACACTCCACCTAATCACAACATTATACACTACACATTCTTTTCAAGTTCCCACAGACCATATACAAGATAGACATATTCTGGGCCATAAAACAAACCTCAACAAAAAAATAATTGAAATCAGAGTGCGTTCTTCAGTACAGTGGAATCCAACCAGAAATCAATAGCTGCAAGACAATGGGGAAATCTCCAAACACTTGGAAACTGCTTAATCCATGCATCAAAGAGGAAGTCTCAAAGGAAATAGAAAAAAAGACATTAAACCAAATAAAAATGAAAATACAACATATAAAATCTGTGGGACACAGCTAAAGCAGTGCTGAAAGGGAATTTTATAGCACTAAATGCTTACATTAGGATAGAGGAAACATCTCAAATCAATAGTCAAGTTCCCACCTCAAGAACCTAGGAAAAGAAGAGTAAATAAAAAGAAAGCAAGCAGAAGGAATGACATCATAAAAATAAGAGCCGAAGTCAATGAAACTGAAAGCAGAAAAACAACAGAGAAAATCAATGAAACAAAAAGCCAGTCCTTTGAAATGATCAATGAAATTGACAGATCTCTAAAATGCTCAGTGAGGACTCACCTCCTCCTCTCTCCCTTTCAGAGGTAAGGTGGTCCCTTGGCAGTACTTCACAGTCCTCAGAGCACCTCTGAGTTCACTGTCTCATTGGACCATCAGGAAAACTACTACTGACAAGATATTGAGGCCACTTTAGTGCTGAGGAAGTTGAGGGGCAGAGAGAAGAATATGCTTTGCTCAAGATTGCAGGGTGTGCTCAGGATGAGGCTGGTTGATCCTTTCCCCATCCTCACGCTTGGTAGATAATGGATGTGTCTGGAGTATGTGTTCCTTCCCTAGAGGAGCCCCTTCCTCTGCTCAAGCTGTGGCAGAGATAGGACTTGAAGCCAGGCAGAGCCCCTGGGATCGACAAAAGTGGGCTTGAAGATGACTATCCCCTTTGTCCACTCATGACACACTGACTGAGCCCCAAAGAGATGGGAGGTTCTGGAAGACCCTGAGCAGGTGTGACAATTATGGAGGCATTGCCACTACTTGAGCTGAATCCCAGCACTGTCCTAACTGTGTGAACTTACGCAAGTTAATGTGACCTCCAATTTAATTTGACTGAATTCCACCGTCCTCATCTGCACATGGGAATAACGATGGGCTCTCCCTCCCAAGTCTGTGATGAGGACAAAATGGGATAATCTAGACACAGCTTTTAGCCCACCACCTGGCAGGCACTACAATACCCATTAAGGGGCTGTTGTTACTGCTGCTGCTGTTTCAATGTTATTTTTGATGATGATGATGATGGTGGTGGATGGTGTTGATGATGATGGTGATGATGATGGTGGTGATATTCCTGTTTATGATTATGTGGCTGATGTTCTTGTACTGTCATGGATTTGTCCTCATTTTGCCTGGATTTTGATGCTACCTCACTCCTGAGCAACCATCGGGTGATCTTCAAGCCCATTTTATGGTCACTGCCTCTGGGAAGCCTTCCCAGACCTCCTCCCAGCCTAGGCCAGGTCAGGTCCCCTTGTGTCTAGGATCCCATGGTCCTTTCTGTAGGCCTGTTTGAAGCACCAATAATGTTGGCACATCAAGTTTGTCAGGTTGCATCTCCTGCAGTAACAGGGCCTGAGCCCTGTGAGCGCAGGGTGCTGAGGCTCCACACACTGTGTTCCTCACGGTGTAGCTCCTGACAGAATCCTTGATGACAGAATCTATAAATGTGAGACTGAAGGAGGGAGAGCCTGAGTGGATGTGTGAAAGGGCTTGCCCAAAGTAATATAGAAATGAGAGCAAGAATTCGCTGTTAGTAGTAACATGGTGCAGAAGAAATTGCACTGTATTGCAGTGTATTGGGATTCATTCCAATCAGGTTTTTGATGACTTCACTTATTCGTTGTGTGTCCTGTTTCTTCATCTGCAATAAAGAAATCATCATAGTTGCCTCACAGAATTAGGATGACGACAGACTCTGGCAGGGCCTGTGACCTTACCCAGGACCAGGGAGCTACTCACCAACGGGGACTGGCAGGTAGTATGAACCCGGGATGTCGGGCTTCAACATGCAACTTTGTCTTTGCTTGTTGTGTGACCCTGGACAAACTATTTAGCCTCTCTGGACTGTCATGTCCTCATTTGTAAAATTAGGACAGTAACGGTCCCTGCCTCAGAGGTTGTTGGGGAGTTAATTGGGTTACTATACATAATGCCTTAAAGGAGTGCCTGAGTTATGGTAGCTTCTGTGAACATGTTCACTGTTACCGTTATCCAGAAACATCTGGCCCTAGGCCTTTCACGCACTGAGTACCACATGGGGAAACTGAGGCAGAAAGGCACTGTGTATAAAGGGAAGTCCTTTCAGCTCTGCCTAGGTTTACTCTGAAGGGAACATTCTGACCCAACACCAGGACAGCTCCACCTGCGCTCGTCTTCTCTCCAGTTCCTCTTAGCGCGTGCATTTCCTTTTGATTAACAGTTTTAATAAAGAGGCATAATGCGTGCTTCACAGCAAACACCCGAAGAAGGGGGGAGCAGAATATGCAAACACAGTCTTGTAGAGGAACTTGCTAAGCGGTGGCTTGGCATCTGCTGCTCCCCGCTTTCCTTCCACTTAAGCACCTAGATGGCCCCTGAGGTGGGTTTAGATCCTACAGTCAAGGCCATGATGCAGGAAGTGAAAGCCCCATGTGCTTCCCCAAGTCTGGGGGAAAATCGCTGCTCAGGATCCTACTTAAAGTGCAGCCCTCTTCCCACCTGCTTGGCTCCATCCAGCGACCGTTAGTTGGGGAGTGGGAGGGGAGGGGTTATCTGGAGAGTAAACCGCTCTGCAGACACACTCATTCACTCAGTTCATGCTCAGGAGACCTCACAGGACCATCTTCTCCCAGAGCTGCCTGGGGCGTGGGAAGAGCTGAGAGCTTCACAGAACTTCAGGAGCAGACTCAGCACAGTGGTCAGAGGGACCCCACGGTGGATGGACACTCTGGCTTCCAGCCTCAGATTGATGCTGCTCCTGTCACCCCACTCACCAGAAAGTCATAATGAACCCTGCTCCTGGTCACAGCGTGAGCCCTTACTCTGGGTACACGCTGGGCCCTGATCCTGGTTAGCTACCAATCCTTGACCTTGGTCATAGGCTAAGCCTTGACCCTGGACAAACACTGAACCCTGACGGTGGTCACATGCTGAGCCTTGATCCTGGTCTTGCTCTGAGCCCTGATCTTGGTCACAGGCTGAGACTTGTTCTTGGTCACACACTGGGCCCCGATCTTTGTCATAGGCTAGTAAAGCCCTGACTAGGATTGTAGACTGAGCCCTGATCCCAGCTGTCTGAAGAATCTGTGTCCAGGGCAGAGTGGCAGGACATAGATGGCCCAGACACAGCCCTTTCCTTTTGGTGTGGGATGCTGCGTCCATGTGACAGGGCCCCAGAGTCACTTCCGACAGGACCCTGTGTCACCAGCTGTGGCTTAGAGCTCTGCTGATTATTGTGTCATGTTGGGCTCACGTCGCCCATCACAGCTTATGGTTTATGAGTTTATAGCTCGTCTCTATTGCTCTCCCGGGGCCCTCAGAGGAGGACGGCCCTCACAGCCCTTGCCTCTCACAGCTAAGCAGGTGTGAAAAGTTCAGGAAAAGCTCTCAGAGGAAAATGCTTTTCTGATGTTCGGCCTGAAATGGCATTCCCTTTCCCCAAGTTAATAACCAGTTGTCTAGATAGTCAGTTCTGTTTTAGAAATAAGCGTCTGTTAGTGCTGTTCACCTTCCAACGTGACTCAAGGTCAGCCCTTTGCCTCTGCTCCTCAGAAGCGTTGGCATCTGGCCGGGGCCCCAGGGGTCCAGCAGCCGCAGGTGCCTGTCTGGGGAGCGAGAGGGAAACAAGCAGCCACCGGCAGGACCTGTGGTCAAGTGCACACCCTTCTCTGGGTCCACGACTGTGGCTCACGGTGATACAGACAGTGGTAATAATGACCGTGCAAACGTTGGCCTGGGGCTGAGGTGCTTACAAAGCTCTGTCACAGACGGGCTCATCGGACTTTGCCACAGGCCAGAGGGAAATGGCACTGCACACCAACAAGGCACGGTCTGCCAGACCTGGGCAGGGAGTGCTGCGGTGCCTGCCACTGAGGCAGGGACAGCTCTGAAGGTGGTCCTGCAGTCAGTCCTATGAGTGCCGCGTTGGGTGCACACAGCCGGCAGCACGTCTGGGACAGAGGCTGGACCTAACCCTGGTCCTGCCATCAGCCTCCCAGACGGTCTGGTTACTGGGACCGGGACCAGCTCCACAACCGGCCAGGCCCAGGGCAAAATAAAAATACGGGGTCTTACTTACAAATTAAGAATTTCAACATGGAAATGGCAGCTCATTAAACCCAGTGCAGGGCCCTTCTGTCTGGGGAACTCTGCGCGGCTGCCCAAGTCCCGCCCCCCCAACCCTGAAGCTGGCCCTGGTGGTCACACAAGTTATCCACATCCTCAGTGTCCTCACCTACACAGAGGGGGCCTCTGACATCTGCTCTGCGGCGGCTCAGGCTTGCTCCGAGGGGGAGCTGAGTGGGAAACAGAGGAAGAGAGGAGCAGCTTGCCCCTGGTCCCCAGCGGCACAGAGAATGGGCATGAAGCCTGTGACCACTCGCTCCAGCCCCTGGGATGACTGCATCTGCTCAGTCTTGCAGCCAGGACCCCGCCTGCACGGGGCTGCTGGTCTAGAAGGGAGGATATGTATATAAAGGAGGCTCTAGTTTGTCAAACTGAGGATACTGTTGATTCTAGAATACCATGACTTTGTGTGACACTAAGAGAAAACCTTGCCAATCAAGTTCTGGCACAGTGCCTGCTGACAGTCCTGCTTGGCTCCTGAACTGGTCACACCAGCCTCTCACCGTCCTGTGGCACCCATCTTACTATAAAACAGAGCAGTTTCCTCTCTACAGGCACATAAAGTACGTGGTTGCTGCTTTGTAAGAAAATATGGAACTGTGGTCATTTCTTCAAAAACGAGCATTTGCTTTACTGACATGAAGGGGAACCTGCCACAATGTCATCTCCTATGTAAGTGATAACTCCTGTTCCGTGCAGAATCATAGCATAAACTTTTTAAAGTAGTTTATTTTTTTAAGATTTTATTTATTTACTTGGCACAGAGATAGAGAGGGCGAGAGAGAGCACAAGCAGGGGGAGCGGCCGTGGGAGAGGGAGAAGCAGGCTCCCCGCTGAGCAAGGAGCCTGATGTGGGGCTCGATCCCGGGACCCTGGGACCATGACCTCAGCCGAAGGCAGATGCTTAACCCACTGAGCCACCCAGGCGCCCCATCTTTTTAAAGTACTTTAAATGACACTTAGACTCAGCACATATATAATGACACACGTGGCTCGACCAAAGGGAAAAAAATACGGACAGCTGTGTTTCAGTTAGTTATTGCTGCATAACAAACCATCCCTCAAAAATGAAGAATTGCTTAAAACAATACAATTAAAGCAATACAGTTGCTTAAAGCAATAGAATTGAACAATGAGTTCATGAGTCTCCAGGTCAGCACATGGTTCCTCTAGTCCCAGCAGGGCTCACTCATGCGTCTGAGGTCAGCAATGAGTTGAGGGCGGCTCGGCTGCTCCTGGCTGAGCTCTCTCATGTGATCGGAAGCAGGCTGGCTGTGGGTGGTTTTGGCTGGGACAGTTGCCCGCCCACCCCACACACACACACGGTCTCATCTTCCAGCAGGCTAGCTCAGGATGGTCCACATGGCAGTCACAGGGGAGAGCCAATGCTCAGGGAGCTTCTCACAGCCCAGATCCAGAGCACACACGGGCCCTTCCTGTATGTGAGTCAGAGAGGCTGTGTGCATCTCTTGCTAACTCCATGCTCAGTGAAGTGTATTGCTAGCTTGACATCAGCCTGCTGGGAGTATTTGCATCGAGGAAATTGTCAAATGCTACAAATCAGGGGGTTGGGGTGTTTTTCTGGGGGGGTGGTCCCGGTGTATCAGCACACAACTGGCCACGTTCTATTGGCCAAACCGAGTCACAAAGCGAACCCCAGTTCAAAGATGGGGAGCAAGTAGAATGACTGGCTTTCTTCAGTTTGCCTGGGATTTTTCCCAGCATTAGCACTAAAAGTCCATGTCCCCAGAACCCTCAGTCCCAGGCAAACCTCAAAGGCTCATCACCCTAAGAACACACCCCCACCTCTTGTTGGGAGAAGTAGCAAAATGCAGGGAGACAGAGCAAGGAGGAGGTGTGTGCATATTTACAATCAATCCCCCATGAGCCATGACCAAGTTCAAGTGCACAAGTGCACATCCTGAATACCACCCAGATGAGAGCAGTCGTGGGACCCCAGCACCTGAAGATGTGTCCCCACTTCGGGGGATTTGAGATGTGCAAACGCATCTTGGAACTGGTGAGACATGGTCATTAAAGTGCTCGGCAATAAGCCTCGGGTGGGGGTGCGTGGGGAGCCGGTCGCAGCTCAATCCGGTGGGCGGGGCAGGACAGCTTCCAGCGGACACCCCCAGCCGCACTCTGAAGAACCGCACACTCACTCTGACTCCCAGAACAAACAGCCACGGCCGCTCTTCCCTCTCCTGGCCGAGTCACAGCTGAAGCGGCCCTTTCAAGTCCCGCGGGCTGGGGCTGCGCTCAGCGTGGAGGGTCAGGGGAGCAATATGTGGGGTCTCTCGGACTTGGGCACCCCTGGGGGTAACAGGGCCAGAGGTGATTAAGTATTTGGGCTTAAAAGGCTGCCATGGGCTGCAGGCTGGGATAAAAGAGCGAGGAAGCCTGAGGCCGGTGGAGGGAGGGGCCGAGCTGATGAGGCCACAGAGCAAAGGAAGCCGGGCATCAAGCGACCGCCCGGAAGGCAGTGGTCCGGCTGAATGTGACGGTCCAGATAAATGGCACATCAAGGTCCTGGCTGCCGCTCTCAACCAGGGCGATTCCGCCCCCCAGGGGACACTAGGCAATGAGGAGGGGGAGGCATTTCCCGTTGTCACAGCTGGAGGAGGAGAGTGCTGTTGGCGTCCAGTGGGTGGAGGCCAGGAACGCCGCTAAAGGGGGGCGGGGAACAGGAACAGGACGGCCCCGCCGCAGAGGGCTGCCTGCCCCACCCAGCAGCAGTGCAGAGGGCGAGAACCCTGAGCGCGGACCACACTCCAGGCACCGGGAGAGAGAGCACAAAGGCCTCGTGAGAAGGCTCTTGTCCCCAGGTGACCTCACCTGAGCGCTGGCCCCACCCCACCTCCGCCCCTGGTTCCCGGAGCTACACAGCAGCCCCCTCCCTCCGGGGCAGTCCAGAAGCCAGGATCCCCTGCCCAAGAGCACCATTCCCAGCCCCTGAGAGCCGGCCAGGCCCAGGCTGCCTCTGCAGGAAGCTGTTTGCTATTCTATCCCTGGCCCCCAACACAGCTGGCTCCAGGCCCTGGAACGCAGAGAGGGGCTAACCTAATTGCACTAATGGTTTGTAATCAGACGTAATGGGGTGTTTGTACACATGAGCGAGCTGAGCTGCAGGTGTGGAAGGCAAATCCCATGGGGCTCCCAGAGGCTCATCTTGCCTGCCAGCTGAGAAGGCAGGGGTCCCCCTAAGCAACTCTGCCCCCGCTAAATGGTTCAAGCCTCCCCTGGGCCTTCCGCACGGCACAAGGAAGGCCAGGTGTCTGCCAAGCAGATTCCAAGACACCTCGGCTCGCCCAGCCCCCTCTCTGCCGCTGGCTCCCAGGCCCTCGGGGTGGTGACTTAGAGAAAGCAAAGCATGCTAGAGCCTGCAGACCTGGGCACGCCACCCCAAGTCATCAGTTCCTATGAACACAGTGAGGAAGTGGGGGTATCACTGTCCCCAAGATGCTCGTGGTCTGGGGGGCTCAGGGCTCTGAGACCCCCGGACAAACAATGATCATGGTCATTAGTGTTGTGTCCAGTCCTTACTGAGCACTCACTATTCCAGACACCATGCAACCACCAAATGTCCACTGCAGCCCCATGTAGGAAGTAATATTATCATCCCCCTTTTACAGATAAGCAAGGTTCTCACACCACACAGCTGCTAAGGGGTGCAAGCTGCAGTCTGATTCAGAGACTGTGCTCTGGGGACCATGACTAATTTTGCTGAGGCAGGTGAGGGCCAAGGGAGGTTTGAAGAGGAAGTATGGATTGTTTGGGGCTTTGCAGAATGTATAGGAGTTGCCAAGCTGAGGATAGAGAATATATTGCCTTTACAAGGCATAGGATGGGCCTGGTATCTCCTAGGACAAGTGATAAACACTGAGTCCTAGATAGCAAGAAAGGGGTGTTTTGACAGTAGATGAGGCTAGAAAGATAAGTCAGGGGCAAGGCTGGGGAGACTTGCCAGTTGATAGCAAGTTTCTGTTATGGAGAGACAGGTATCATGGCTTGGGTGAGAAGGACCACGTACCGGGAGGGCTGGATGCAAAAAGCCAGGTGTCTGGGCTCAGGGGAGCAGAGCTCAGAGACAGGTGCCGGGCTCCAGGTTCAAAGCTTGGCTCTGCCCCTAACAAGATGTGTGACCTTGGGCAGCTTTCTAACCCTCCCTGAGCTGGAGCCCACATGCTGCTGTCCGTTCACAGGGTGTTTGTGAGGCTTAGCAGGTCAGACCCCTTGAAGCAGCTAGAGCAGCGTCTGGTGCAGGGACAGCCCCAACACATGTTGTCCCAGTGGGACCTGGCAAGCCTCGGAGAGCAGCAGAGGGCAGGGCACAGGGCAACCCCAGGCTGCTGACATTAAACGTCAGGGTTCTATCCTGGTTTTCAGGCCCACATCTCCCATGGGGAAAGAGAAGCCTTCCCAAGCATCATCAGGACTCCACTGAGTCACAGAGGCTGAGCTCCCACCAGTGGTGCCAATGAAAGGGACTGGTCCCCCTGGCGATGTCAGCCCCCAGGTCGCTTCTCTTGGGCTTCATTCCACTAACCAGGGCTCGGAAGAACAAGTGCAGCTTTGGGGGTCCTTGCAAGAACATCCAGAAGGAGGAATGTGTGCCACGTCCTCTACCCGCCCCTGTCCCTAGTCCTCCCTGAGGGTGTCTGAGCCACTGACCCAGCACCCAGCCGGAACCCAGATACCGCCCGGCGTGGCCCCCTCCCTCATCAGTTCTGTCCTGGACTGAATTGGGCCTTCCAAAGGAGGTGCTGAAGTCTTACTTGCTTATGTGACTCTGTTTGGAAATAGGATCATTACAGATGTAATTAGGATTGGGTCATTCTGAATCAATCCAATGTGACTGGCATCCTTATAAAGCCAGGAGAACAGACACAGAGACAGAAGCACAGGGAGAAGACATCCGTGTGACAAAGTGACAGCAGAGGGAGAGACTGGAGAGATGCACCCACAAACCAAGGACATCGAGGACACCAGGAGACACCAGAAGCTGGAGGAGACGGGAGGGAGCCTCCCTCAGAAGTTCCCTTAACAGCCCTGCAATGCCTTGATTTCTGACTTCCAGCCTCCGGACTGTGCGAGAATAAATTTCTGTGGTTAAAGCCACCTGGCGCATGGTACTTAGTTGTGGCACCCGTGGGAAACTGACACAAACTCCTCCACTGAGATGCTTGTTCACTGCCTGCCCACCGCCCTGCCCAGGGCCACTGTCCCAACTCCCCCTCCCTGGTCCCAGGAACTCGCTACCCACACGCTCATCCCACGGATGGAGAAAGTGGCAGAATCCGAATCCGAACCCAGGTCTCAGACCCTGAGAAGCATGCCTTCCCCCTGCTCAGTGATGCCAGGTGCTGAGAGGGGCCCAGACCTTCGAGGTGCTGCCGTGCGAACAGGGAGACAGAAGCCCCCTACCAACTATATTCCAAAGTAAAGCAAAGCACAGACTGTGTTTCAAGCTATGTTTGAGGGATGAAGGCAGCAGGCTGTTGAAGCACAGAGGAGGGGTCCCTCTGCCACCTCCACCCACATGGGTGATCCAGTCCCCAACAGAGCATGGGTTCTCAGTGGCACACAAGTCCTGCCCCCCAGCTGCAATGCTCTACCTTCCCACTGTTGCCAGGAGCCCGCTGAAGAGCTGCACCTGTACAGATCCCCAAGCTCTCCTGCCGTGCCGTGGAGCCCAGCCCAGACCCGAGACCCTCCCCCCTTCACCACCCGCATGAGGTCCCCCACCCACTCATCCTTCACCACCTCTCCAGCCTTCCTGACTCTCCCAGGGATGCTTCGGGACTCCCTCTCCAGTGCTCCACGGCATCTCCGAAACAGCCTCTGTCCATCCACCCGACAAATACATCACCCCACCCATGATGGGGTCAGAGGGGTGTGACCAAGCAGTCAGCCTTCCAGATGTGGAGTGTGCCCCAGGATATGCCCTCAGGGGGGAAACAGGGTGAGAGAGTGTGCAGAGAGTGCACTGCCATTTCTCGGAGAACCAGGGGGGATATGAATGTGCATAGTCATTTGCATATATTTGAGAAACAATGGAAGTTTGGAGCAAAACCCTGAAGAGAAGAAATCTGTACCTAAAGAAGGAAACAGAACCTGGGTGGAAGGGCAGGGGTGGAAGCTGGAATTTCCTAAATACGTGGGGCCCACGTTCTGGGAAATTATGCAACAAATTAAATTTCCCAAAAAACAATCTCTAAAAATTAAAAGCAACACAAAACCAATGAACCTGAGAGCATAACGAATCGGCAGCATAACAATATGGGAAGGAGTCATTTGAAGTGAGTTTCAAACAGTGATTTTATTATAGGTTCCTGAGGGCTGTACCCTAAGGACGAACAGGACCACAGAAAGAGCGACTTCTAACGACTCTCCGTGATCACATTTCTGCAAATAATACTGGCAGTGTTTTTCTGAAGTCACATTTATATAAAGACAAAATAAATACGAAATTATTGCATGCCATTAGGAACCAAGTTGTCAGTGTGAGAAAAAGGAAACTCAAATGCAAAGTCAAGAAATTGAATAAAACCGTGTAAGCCCACATTTGACTAATTTTTTTTACATCTTTAAAAGGAGAACTTCCTAACCTGTCTAACGAATGGCTCAGCCCAGGAGCAGACAGCTTTCCACCCCCAGTGCCACCGTGTCCCATCCGAAGGACACAGGGCCCCCGGAGGCGGGGACCTGGAACAGCATAGACCACGCAGCAAGGAAGAAGTCAGAGACTATGAGTCATGAAGAAAGACCCAGCGATCCAGCTCAGGGGGCTCCCACACGCCGAAGACAGGACAACTTATTAAATGAATACAGACTGCACCTGCAGCAAATGGAAACATATCAAATAAGCCCAAATGCCTAAGTTCAAAATGCCTGGGGGAAGCTCTCCGGCAATCATTGGAGGGTACAAAGAAAACCAACCCATTATCTTGAAAACTAGTAAATAAAGGGAGAGAACCAAACATGTCCCCTGACTGTCCATCATCTCCAACTGCCCATCCCCAAAACCAACAGTAGACGAGCAGCTGCTTCTTCGGGGAGAAGCATTCCAGCCACGAGTGCAGATGGAATGACAGGGTTCTGTGCCACTTTCTGCGATCCCCTGATGAACTGCCCAGAGGGGACGGGCAGCTGCTGCCCCCTCCCAGTGGACCAACGCCCGGACGCTGACCACAGCTTACAGGACACCGGTCAGGGCGGAGGAACCGGGGATGTCAGCAAAGGCCAGGCCGGGTGGCTCCTAAGGACAGAAGACCTGGTTTGAACAAATAAATGATGAAGAAAAGAGAGAGGGGGAGGCAGAGGGCTATCTATCCACCGAGAGATCTGGGAGAACCATCAGGGGCATGGGTGCACCTTATTTTGAAAATAATTTTAATAAAAATCACTAATAACACATTTATCGTTTAATCGGGGAAATTTGAACTCTGGACAGTGAATGATATTAAGAAATTACTGTTCTTTCCTTCAAGTGGGAGAATGATGTCATGGTTGGGATGGTTTAAAAGCCCTCATCTTTCAGAGACACACGCTGAAATGTTTGTAGATAAAAAATGAGCGACTCCGAGCGTAGTGACATGAAAATGTCCATAATTTATAACTTTCAGTGAAGGTAACACGCTATAACTCAATGCGTTCAATATGATCCAATTTGTTTTGTAAAGAAAAGAGCAGTGTTGGTTGTGATGTGGATCAGGCTTGTGTGGGCCCAGGGAAAGATCTGGAAGGACCATGCAGGATGTTGGCCCTGAGCACCTGCAAAGCTAAGTGAGGAGAGGGAGGTGAGGCTTTCACTTTTGACTTTCAGTAAAATTTTTTCTTTGTGGAAAAAATGAAGCCACATTGCCGTCTCGCCATGCCCAGTAAATTAACAGAGGTAGGTATTGATCACCCCAGCCGCCTACATCCCAAAAGGGACCAGACTCAACCGGCCACTGTTGCAAGAACCGACACCACTTCCGAAGGAGTCCTACCAAATACAGACCCAGGTCCCGGAGCCACAGCCCAGCCACTGGTCCCGGATCCACGGCACGGGGCTCAAACCCTTGCCCTATAGAACGTGGACCCGCCTCAGCCACACAGCCAGTGCCTCCAGCGGCTGTGCTAAGAGGGAGAAAAGAGAGAGAGGAAAGGAAATCCATAGGTTAAAAGAAATCTTAATGTCAGAAAATGCAATATTTCACCCTTATTTGGATCCCAAATCCAATAAGCTTTAAAAAGAAAATCCTGAGACAAGGAAATGTACCTGCAGCTGGATACTGAATATTAAGCAATTATTGCTATTTTAGGGGTGATAATGATGTCATGGTTGTGTAGGATTTTGTTTTTGTGTTTTGTGGGGTTTTTTTGAAGAATCTTCTGTTTTACAAGCACATATTGAACTAGGTGGAGATAAAATGAGATAAAGTCTGGGATTTGCCTCAAAACTGTCGAGCAGCGTGGTGGGGGTCCCGACACAGGCGATCCCGGCGGGTGCAGCCGTGTCCGGTGCTGTTCATCACACGTTCTCTCGACCTTAGTCTAGGGGAGTTTTCCATAACAATTATAGCTGTAATAACACTATCTACAATCATTCACAATAATTTTTAAAAGAAGGATCGTGGGGAGGCCTTGGAGGGAGACATGGCGGGATTTCTGCAGTTGAGGGGACGTGGCAGGGTGATCACCAGCAGTGGGATTAGCTGGCCAGCCTGGGCCGGACGCCCCACTGCTCTGAGCCTCTGGCCCCTCGTTCCTACAATGGAGGTGCAGTGCCAACTCGGAGGACATCTGGAGGGTGAGCGGCTAGGCACGGGACACGAAACGCTCAGGACCCCAGACAGCAACTCGAGGAAAACTCTGGAACACTCAGGCCAACTGCGGAGGAAGCAGCAGAAGCCAAGGGGGTCAGGGCGACTAGAACAGCCCCAGGTTTGTCCCCTCTGCTCGTGCAGCTGGAGGGCTTTCACCCCCAGGCACTGGGCTAGTCCTGCAGCTCGGAAGCCAGCCTCGTGTGCCGACAGCATCCTGCCCCTGTGGGGCAGATGGCCCAGCACCTTCGCGGAGCCCCGCCCCCACCTCTGGTCCGCTAAGGGCAGGCTGCATGTGTCACTCCTAACTGCAGTCTGCAGCCCCGGGCCCTCCAACCTCCCACAGCAGGCAGAAAGCAAGTCTGGGGCGAAAGCTAGAAGACACTGCCACCTCCAGGAAGCCCTCTTGTTCCTCCCTCCAGCTGAGCCGAGGGTTGCCTCCTCTGCCAAGCCCCACTGCTCACACAGGCTCCCGTGTGATTTCCGTGGTCGAGGGGACGTGGCCCCTGCTCTGACTCGTGCTGGGGCCTCTTTCCTGGGGATGGCCTCTGTGGGGGACCAGACCTGCTTGCACACCTCACCTCCCCTTCCTCTCACTCAGGGTGCCCTGCGTTGCACCCCGATGAAGCCTGAGCACATAGCCCGGGGTCAGGCTCTGCAGTTTGGGCATCCTGGCATGCAGGTCACCCACACCAGGCTTGGTCAGCATCCCTTCAGTGGGAATGAACGAGGTCCCTGCCCACAGGCCCAGGACGGTCACGTCGCTGGCACTGAGTGTCCGAGGACCGGAGGTGGTTGACGGGAAGGGGGACGCCCACTGAGACAGTGGCCCGAGACCACAGGGACTTTTCCTCTTCTCACCTCTGGTTAAAAATCATACAGAAATGGGACGTCCTCCATTCCCAGGCTGGTTGGCACCGTTGGTCCGTCCGTGGGCAGGTCCACGCTTATCTGACTGCGCTGGCGGCTGCCGCAGGTCGGATGCCCTTGCGGGCTCTGGTGGACTTCCGGCCCAGCACCCACCCAGCGCAGGTCACCTGGTAGGCGGCCGTCCCGCTGCTCAGAGGGAGGAGGAGGACTCGCTCCAGCTGCCAGAGCTCACCCTCGGTGAGAGGTCTCCAGGCTCTGGGGACGGTCCCTCTGTCATCTCCCACGGGATCGGGCGCTTGCACCCAACTCTATCACCCCAGTTGCTCTTCTCCAGCTGTCCTCCCTGCGTGGCCTGAGGGCCCTGGGAGGGGCGCTAAACCTTGCGGAAGTCAGTGCTGGTGGACCTACGGGGACTTCGAGTGGCCCAGAGGTGCCGCTGTCCTCGGTGCTAACAGGCTTCGGTTCCCCAGGGCCCCCAGAGGGGGCATCTTCCCCTTCCGCACACCTCGCACCCCCCGCATTGACACAGCACGCATGTGATCAGGTCCCACGGCCCCTGGAGACAGAACCGTGCCCACTCTCCTCGCCACAGCTCTCCAGAGACTCAGGCCACAGCAAAGTCCCCTTCCTTGCTCTCAGCTTTGCACTAAAGACCGATCTTTGCCAGTCCATCTTCGTGGGCAGGCCTCCAGCCTGGGCTTCACCTGCAGGGCGTCCCCCAGGCCTTCCCTGGCCCTCTGTCCAGACCCCCAAGCCCAGGTGATGGCCCGGTGAGCGGAGGAGAGCCCAGGGGGCAACAGCGTGCTCTGCGCCACAGCACAGAAAGCACTCTCCCAATGAGAAAGCAAGTGGAAGTTGCAAGGAATGAATTCTTGGTTGAACTCCCACTAGAGCGGAGTGAGGGGCAGCACTCCGGTTCCTGGGCACTGGCACAAAGCCTCTGCTGACCCTGGCAAAGCCACGCGACGGTCTTCCATTGTCCCCACTTTACGGATGGGGAAGGAGAGGCTCAGAGAGTTTCAGGAACTTGCCTAAGTGAGCAGGAGACCAAAACAGCTCATCAAAAGTGCAACAACAGCTCACTCCAGCAGTGCGTGCCAGACGAGCACCCCACTCCACCCTTTCCGTCCGAAGCCACTCCTTCCACAGCCACGAAGTGCTGGGCCTGGCGCCCTGGCTCTCTGTGTGCTCAAACTGGGCCCCCTGAATCCTAGAGATGGTCTAATCCTACCTGCTCATCACCATATAGGTGGGAGAAACCGAGTCCAGAGAGAAGTGAAAGCCTAGCCCGGGCTCTGCGTCTGGGTCCCTGTCCTTTGATGGAGGCCTCGTGCACCATCTTGGATACTCCCTCCCACCCTTTCTGCTTTCCCATCTGTAAAATGGGTCTGTTAGGCCTGCCCTGCAGAGCTGCTGGGAGTCCTGCATGCGTTGTGCGTACTCAGTGCGTGGGATGGTGCCTGGCCGTGTGTGGGCCATCAGGGAACAAGGTCCCACCTCCCTTCACGCCAGCCCCATGGCTCCGGGTCTGAAGCCAGCAAAGGAAGTGGGGGGGGGGGGCATGCGGGAAAAAAGACCCACTACCAAGGGCTTTGCCGGCCTGCAAGGCTGCGTGTTCTTCTGCAAGGCAAGTTCTGCTGGGTTATTAAGCACACACGGACGCACAGACTGTGGCCAGGAGATAAGAAATCTTCCATCAGGACAGCTGTCCCTCTCCCTCTCTCTCTCTCTTTGTTTTATTTTCTTCTTCCCTCAACTTGGATTTTTCAAGCTTAGAAGTGACTGCTCTAATCGAGCCGAGAGACCGACAGCAGGAGGCGGATGTACTCAGAAGATGCAAAGGTTAAAAAACAGGAGGCGGTGGGGGTGGGGGGCTTATTCTAGAAACAGCATCTCATCTCCGGGTTGGACAGAGACGAGAGGGCCCCAGCCCCCACATGGCTGAAAAGTTGGAGTAGAGCCTTGGTCTTTCCCTCAGACACCTCTGCTGTGAGGGGCAGACAGGGAAGCGCCCTCAGGAGGAAGCCGGTCCGATGGCAGAGACACACCCCTGGGGAGAGTCCAGTCCGGGGCACGGCACGGCCCCGCCTGGGTGACAGGTGCACAGGAAGCTCTGACAGGCCGGACGACCTCAGGCAGTGCTCAAGGCGTGGCCCGCACACCAGGGAAACCAGGTCTTGCTGAGTGTGCACCCTGGCCCAGGCACGCTGCTGCCCAGCCAGCCATCCTCACAGGCCCTGCCTGCTCATGGCCCTCTGAGCAGACCACAGCCAGAGTCACCACCCTGGGGGACATGTGCTGGCCGCCAGAGCCCAGGCAGGGTGTGGGGACATAGCCCCGCTCACTGGGCTCCACCCCCGCAGCCGTCCTGGCCACAGCCAGGGAACCCCGGCCCTGAGCCCTGATGGAGCATCCCCACCATCTCCCGAGGTTGCGACTATCCCCTACGCGGGGAAGTGGGCAAGCTCTGCCCACCTCAGGTACAGGCCAGACAAGGCCCTGTCCCCAGAGAAACAAGCTGCTTGTTTGGACTCAGTTCCATGGAAACAACTCCAATGCACACAAACTCACTTCTGGAAACATTTTCAGATGTGGCCAGGGACTTTTGATGACTTTTGAGCAGCACCGGCTCTCCACGCTCACCACCCCCAGCAAACTCACCTGTGTATGACACCTCAAAGCCTTCCCACATGCTATTCCCCTGCCCAGAATGCCTTTCCCTGCACTCTTCATAGGGCGCTGGCCCTGTTCCCTCTTTTAAGTCTCTGCTTCCTTGTCTCCTCTTCCAGGCAGCCCTCCCAGACTACCCCTTCTGGTGCTCTTGTCTGAGACCCTGATGCTTCCTCAAACACTCAGGATTATACACCTGGGTCTGTCTGACTCTTCCCGTCAACCAGAACCCTGGCTATACAAAGGTGGGGTCTGACCCACAGTGGGCACCTCAAAAATACATATTGAATGAGTGAGTGAGGATGTGTGTGAGGTCCTTCTGCCACCGTCCCCTCCCCTGATCACACACCCACCAGCCGGGTGCACATCACAGACAACTCGCCATGTCGAAGCTGCCCCGGGCTGGCAGATGGCAGAGGTGCCCTCCCAGGGGCTGTGGGGTCTCCTCCCCCTGGTCAGCATGCCAGGTTTCACCCCTCCGACCCCACGGGAGGCTGGGTAACCATGACCACAGTATGTCGCAGCCACTCCCATTAGGAGGAGGGGTCTGCTTCCCACCCCTCAAATCTGGGCTGGCCGAGACCTACTTTGACCCACAGAACGTGGCAGGGGTGAGGCCGTGTAAGCTCCAAGCCCAGGCTTCAAGGGGACAGCAGCACCCCCGTCACCCTCTGGCAGCCAGCACCACGCAGGGAAACTCCACTGACCGTTGCCCAGTGAGAGCCCGGTGGAGAAAGGTCCGTCAGGTGACAGGGACCCCCCCCCACCCGAGCTGCCCGCCTGGTTGTCACCAGCCCCACACGAGTGGATGAGGCCATCTGGGTATTCCAGCCCGAGCCGAACTCCCCGCCGACTGAAGCCCCAGCAGTGACCCCGGGTGACCCCACGGGGAGCAGAAGAAAACCCAACTGACCCAAGAAGGCTGAGAAATGACAAGCCCCTGCCACTTGGACCACCCGGCTTCAGGGTGGTTTTCCCGTGGCAGGAAGTAGATAGGAAGACACTTCCCATTGCTCCCACAGCTCGTTTCTGAATCCCCAGGTGAGACCTGTCACCCTTTCTCATCAGGCTGCCCGCCCCGCCTGACAGAGCCACAGGAGCCAGCGTGGGCCGCAGCGGAGGGCAGAGGCCAGTGGGAGGGTGGGGCCTACAGAGAACTTAAAGGCACATCTAGGGACAAACGTGGACCCGGCCACGCACAACAGCTAAGTGGCGGCTTCTGCACCTCCCCAGATGGCAGGTGCTAGGCGGGAGTTTCCGACGACCATGCACCCGGGCCAGGCTGCACCCCAACTGAGCCTGTGTGGTGGGGGGCCTCTGCCGGGCCCTGAGTCTTACGATTCTGCGATGAACCCTGGGAGCCACCTGAACGCAGGAAGGGCCTTTTCTCCTGGTATCCTAACCATGTTACCTTCTTTGGACAAGAGTGTTTCCCGCATAACTCCTCCCTGCCAGACGGGGTCCAGTCAGGACACAGGAAACACGCCAGGCTTTCCAACAGAAGGGACTTAATGCCAAGAAGTGTTCACACAGGCCTGGAAGAGCCGAGAGGCCGACCACCAAGTGGGGACATGGCAACCGCCTAGGGACCAGCAGCAGCAGGACAGGGCGCCCTCAATAAGCAGGAGCAGACAGGTGGCGTTCTCACACCACACGGTGGGGCTGCCCAGAGGCACTGGGCCTTGGTGGGGGCATCCGGCGGGCCCAGTGCCAGCAAACCTGCAGCGAGAAGTCCCAGGCATTTGCCTCCCTCTACCGGCCAGCCTTCCCAAAGCTCCCCAGTGGCCAAACCCTCGACACTGTCAAAGGCTGGAAACCTCCAACAGAACCACAGTCCGGGGGCGGGGGGCAGATCCCCAAGAGGAAAGGGGACTCTGGGTGGCCCCAACAGCGCCAGGCCGCCACAGTGTCTTCCATGCACTGGGGACAAAGCCTGAACTCCTCAGTGTGCCGTCAGGACCCGTGCTCTTAGCTCACAGGCTCAGCGTCTCAGCCATATGGGAAAACTTCCAGTTCTAAAGTCTCTCGCCTCCTTCGTGCCCCAGGGCCTTTGCCCACACTCCTCCAGGCTCCCCTCATGTCGCCCGAGGACCCTTCCCCGTAACGGTCACTTTCCATGAGGTCTTCCCTGACCTCCAGATGGGAAGGCCGCCCTTCCTGCCCCCAAACCCTATGCTCCTCAGTGGGGCCCACTTGACGGCTGCAGCCTTCCCGCACCGCCCCTGGGAGGAGGGGTCTCCCTTTGCCAGTCTATAAGCCCTGCAGGCCAGGGCAGGTCACTGTCCACAAAGGGCAGGTCCTGTTGGGGATATTTTGGTTTGGTCTTAGGGGGAATTCTCACGTTGGGAAACAACGAGAAAGGGAAAGAATATGTGCCCTCGCCCTTCACAGGCTGCCTATCCAATCCTCTGGGGAAGGGGCCGGCATGAAACCCTGTAGCCACTTTGTTCAGTAAACAGGGTAGGACCGTCCAGTATGGAGCGAGCTACATGGAGTGAAAAGTAGTGAGCCCCTCATCATGGCAGGCATTCAAACCAAGGCTGCAGGCATATGTGGCATGGATGTCAAGGAATATTCTCCAAGATTCTCTGGTTCTTGGGGCATGGCTTACGTGCCAGTGGCAATGCTCGGTGCCAGAGACTAGAGGAAGCACGTAGCACAAGGGTGTGGGGGCCCCACAAGCTCGGTCGGGGGCAGAGGGCCAAGTGCTGAGTCGCCGTGGACAGAGCAGCTCACGGGACAGGGTGTGTGGATCCTCCGAGTCGAAGCGCTCCGGCCGACGAAGAGGTGTGCGGCGGCTGCGCCCTCCAGAAACGGCGCCCACTGCGGCAGGAGGAGCCTGAAGAGCAGAAGTCTGAGGCAGAGCAGCCACAGGGAGGTGGCCAGACCACCACTGCCACTCAGAGGCTGTCCAGGGGCCAGGCTGCCCAGTGCAGGGTCAACCCTACAACAAGGCCAGCCAGGCCCTCACCTGGGAGAGGGGCGCATGGCGAGCCCGGCAATTCCCTTCACAGGCCCAGGGCTTCAGGTCAGGCCCAAGGCCCAGAGAGGGTGTGGAGTCCCCCTGGGGCCCCAAGAGCCAGCTAAGGGTGGCCACAGCCTCAGGACCATCTGCCCACTCACCACATGGGGTAGAGGGTCTCCAGGGGCAAGGCCTGCTCCTCCCTGGGCCTCAACAGCCTCGCCTGTAAAGGGACCCTGAGCCTGAAATGCTCTGCGGGCTGTGCCATTCTGGTTCCTATCCTTCTTCCCTCCTCCACGCAGCCCACCTGGGCTGCATGCTGACACATGCAGACCCATCATTGGGCAACACCAATTCCCTCCTTGGACTACGCCAAGGCTGGCCTGGCCTATTTGTCATGTTTCCCCAGGGGGAAAAAAAAAGCCATAAAAGCAAAGGTGTGAACCCATCCCCAATGCACGGGCTGGTGGGGCTGGTTTTTTAAGGACAGGTGTGCAAGAAGGAGTAGGCAGGTCTTCCACAGCAGTCGGGCCCCTGGGTGGCTCTCAGCTCCCCCAAGTACCCCACTCAGCCTCGCCGGCTTTCTGCTCCCCATAAACCTCTAAACCTGCACATCACGGCCATGTCCACGTCTTAGGAACCAGACTCATCCCGGCACCCGTTAGGGGTCAGCTCCCCAGTGCCTGGCAGGGGTGTCTGCCTGGACCACATCCCGTTTATTACAGACATAGTGGAGGCCCAAGAAGGAAAAGTGACTTCACGGTGGGCGGGCCGGAGCCAGGCCTCCTTCAGGCCAGCCTAGGATGGCGACCAGCGTCCAGCGAGGAAGGGGAGCAGCGGAGGTAGCCCGTGGTCTCTGACATGGCTCAGCCATGGCCCGAGTGGCTTGGAGGCACCAGCCACTGCCCTTCAGAGGAGACACGTGTCCAGCCAAGGCATCCCCCAGGAGGAGAGCCAGCGAGATGTCCCCCTGCAGCTACCACCACCAGCAGGCCAACCTCACACCTGCAGAGTCACCCTCTCCTGCTGTGGCAGCTCCGACTGCTTCCCTGCCTACCAGCAGGGACGGGTGCCTGGGAGTCCTGTGAAGGGACCTAAGAAATATGGATGGCACAAACCCACCCATACCTTCTATCAGATGGGAAGCTGAGGCCCAGAGTGGAGACGCGGCCCGGTCCCCGGGATTCGGCAGCCGGGGCGAGCTTGGTCTCTGGCCCACGACCCCTCCCATCGGACACATGGGTCTCTGGACCTGTGCCAATCCACACTGTGCCCTGGGTTCCAGGGCGGCGAGCGGGCCAGGGGCAGGGGGACCCGGCAGGTGGGGTCTGCGGGCCCCGCCCAGGAGATCAATACCAGTGGGAAGGAAATGACAAAAGCCTCACCATGGGTGGGACCGGGGCAGGGGCTACAGTGGCCCTTCCCTTCTTTCTATCCTCACAACCACCTTGGAAAGGGCCATACTGTCCCCATTTTACACAGGGGAAAACTGAGGGCCAAGATCACCCAACCTGCAGGAAGAAGAGCTGGGGAGGGGGCCCCCAACTGGCAGAGCCCCAAACCCAAGCTGTTAACACTGAGGACTCAATTCTGCTCCAAAGCACACTGATGCATGTGCCCGGAACCCCCCAGCCAGCCTCACCCACAGCATGGGTGTGGCCGTTCTTCTTCTATAATCATGGAGGAGATAACCTGTGTTTCCCTTACTTGTTCTAAGTGGTCCCACTGACAGCCTGCCGTGTGGGCAGCATCCTTGTGATTGATAGAATGACCGCAGGATGGTGGGGAGAAAAGGCAGGTGCCAGGGAGACAGAAGCATCCTGCAGTGCATCCAGGTGGGTGTTGACGCCTCAATTTTACCAAAATCAGGATAATAATACTAATATTAGCCACCGCTGGCCACCGCGGCCAGATGGCGGCTGTCTGGGGCCCTGGAGGGGGCTGTGTCCTCAGCCAAAAAGGTCAGGCCGACAGACAGCCTCCTGCGGTACTTAAAGGACAGCCTCCGAACCAGCTGGGCACCTGTCCAAATCTGTCCAGGGAGCCGGCACGGACAGGCCCCGCTCCAGAAGGCATCACAGCAGGGCCACCTGCTGGGACCTCACCACAGGCCTGCCGAGCTGCCACCCCCGGGATGGCCTAGAGTCCGAGGTGTGCAGGAGGGAGAAGGCAGTGGACCTCTGCCCAGGAGGGAGGGAGGGAAGAGGAACAGAGGGCGGAGGAGGCAGGACACTCCTCGAACTCCGCCAAGGCGTGGAGATCTAGACACCGATGATCCCAACCCCTTCGCTTTGCAGACAGGGAACTGAAGATCAGAGAGCATGAGTGACTTGCCCAAGGTCACACAGTGACGGGGTGAAAACTAAGCCCTGGGCTTCTAGCCGCCAGCTCAGAGTTTTGCCATGTATTTGACCCTCCAAATCTTTAATTATTAATAGGGGAGGAAGCCTACTGCAAAAGCCACAGACATCATCCATCCATTCACCCACAATCCGTTCATGCCGCCGTCCGCCCATCCATGCACCCACCCATCTATTCACCACACATCCTTCCATCCATCCAACCATCTACCTCCCGCCTCCCACCAACTCATCTACATACCCCCCCACCAGCTCTCTACCCTTCCACCATTTGTCCATTAACCCACCCATCCACCGAACCGCCCTCCCATAAACTTATCCATCTAATCCCCCACCAACTTATCCAGCCACCTGCCCCCTCACACATCCATTTATCATCCCATCCATCCACCTGTCCATCCATCCTTTCAACCTCCCAACCTCCTACCCATCTACCTATCCATATATCTCTTCATCCACCCGTAAATCCACCCACCCATCTTCCACCTGTCCATCCATCCATCTACCCTCCCATCCAACCACCTGTCCATCCATCCATCTACCCCCATCCAACCACCTGTCCACCCATCCATCTACCCTCCCATCCAACCACCTGTCCACCCATCCATCTCCCCTCCCATCCAACCACCTGTCCACCCATCCATCTACCCTCCCATCCAACCACCTGTCCACCCATCCATCTACCCTCCCATCCATCCACCTGTCCACCCATCCATCTACCCTCCCATCCAACCACCTGCCATCCATCCATCTACCCTCCCATCCAACCACCTGTCCACCCATCCATCTACCCTCCCATCCATCCACCTGCCATCCTCTCTCATTCATCCAAGAAGACTGGCTGAGTGTATGCTATACATTCTTGGTTCTGATCCACCTAGCCTATTCCACAGTTCTAACTGGAAAAGGCCCCAAAACATAGCTTGTTTGACTCTGCCCATCATGCACATGAGAAAGCAGGGTTGGGAGGAAGGAGAAAAAAAGAGGGAGTCAAGTCATTCTTAAAAGTGGTGAAGCTCTCACCACCCCACCCCCTCCCCACTCAGAGCTCCTCACATGTCACTACATCCAGAGCACGGTCTGCACTTCTCCAGTTCCACACCATGATTTGACCCATGGGCCAGTGGAGAAGCCCTGGCCTTTTTCTTCTTCCCCTACTTACCCCAGGTTGCAGGTAAAAGTAAGTGAGCCTAGACAGTGCTCCTCACCCAACAGGGTGGTAGGGAGCAGACAGGTCACCGTCTGTGATCTTCCCTGTGTGGTGCATGCGGGTGGCCCGTGTGCGGTGTCCTGGCTTCTCATCCTGTCTCCACCCCTCCCCTCCCTGCTCTTCAGTACATCCATTTGTGCAATGGGATGCTAAGACCGGAGGGTCTCCCCAGCCCAGGATTCCCCAGAGCAGCCTGGGCTGGGGGCCGTAGGTGAGGGGGTGTGAGGACAGAGAGTACATGAGTTGGCACTGCGGTACCAGAAACCGGGCCCCAGGATGTGCTGTCAGTCAGCCTTGCTCTGGGCCAACATCCTGGAGCCTGGAAACCATCCCTCGCCTCCCCCAGTGACTCACCCTGTCAACACCTGATGAGTCACAGCTCCTGGCAAACGGGGGGCACCACTCCAGCCACCCCCACACTGAAGACTCAGACCACCCTGGATGTAGCCTGAGCAAGCGCCACCCAGCCCAGGAGTGAGGCCCCAGACAGAGGATGGTGAGTCTTGCCCATGGGACAGGGCATTCAGCGTCAAGGACTCTGGAGCCCAGTCCCACCCCGTGAGTAGCTCATCCCCCAGCCCACCTTGACTCATGAGGCCACTGAGGCCCGAAGAGGTGACTGGCTGACCCAGAGCCACACAGCTCCCCAGGGGCCTAGCGAAGATGCCTTGCAGTCTCCGCCAGGCTCGGTTCATGCATCCAATGGCCTCCGGGCCTGGGCAGGGCTTACCTCCTGCCACACTCACACCCCACCTCCTGGTGCTGCCCCCCCCAACAACCTCACCCACTGGAGAGAAGAGGCGCAGCCCACACAAAGCTCAGGCCCACCACAGCCCCAGGGCAGCATCCAGCCCTGGACCAGGGAGATGGACAGAAGCACCAGGTAGTTGGCCATGGCCCTCAAAACCAGAGAGCGCAAGGCGTCTGTTCTGTAGGAGGTGCTAGACACCCCCTTCCTCAGCACTGGGAGAATGTGCTGGATGGAAGGTCAGGCCCGTGGGGCTGCAGGGGCTATCCTCAAACAACCTGGGGGAACAGGGACCCAAACCAGCCCTCTGTGGGGTCCAGGCACTGAGCCCAAGACCCAGGACCTCATGGGAGGAACCCGTGCCACAGGGATGCAGGAGTGAGTGGTGCAAGGCCCACTGGACCTCCCAAGGGTGGCACCGTGGCTCCTCACCTCTGCAGGCAGAAAGAGCATCCCTCCCTACCCCCTGAGGTGTGATCCATGCCAGGATCTGCTCTGGGTCTCAGGAACACCGAGGGATCAGGCAGAACCTCGGAAGCCATCACCAAGGCACTTACAACCGCAGGGACAGCAAGCCTCGGGCAGGCAACTGGAGCTGGGTGGAGAGGGCCTAGAAGTGTCTGGCAAGTAGGAGGCCCCTAAGAATGCCCTGGTGACCGAGGAAGTGAGCAGGCACATCCCCGTGCAGGGTCGGTGTCCAGCTCCTGCTGGGAGGCCCTTATGAGAACACACAGACCCCCCCCCAGCCAGAAAGCAACGTCACCAAGGCTGCCATGCCGAGTGGGAGGTGTCCCAGGGCATAGAAGCTGCTGGAGGACGTCCGTGCCAGCTAAGGCGGCAGAGACAGCCGGTCAAAGGGAGGAGGGAGGCGGACAGTGTCGGGCGTGTAGGAAGCAGCCCCAGCCAGGGAACTGGATCGGGTTTGGGCCAGAGAAGGTGCGCCAGTAGGCAGGACAGTGGGCCAGGACCAAGCTGCGCTTGAAGCCCTCTGGCGTGGGGCGCCCACCTGCTAGGTGGTTGGACTCAGCAGCTACAGAGCGAGAAGGAGCATCCTCTCCTGGGGGAGCCCTCACAGCATCTCTGGCCTTGGCAGCCTTGGCCTGTAGACCCATCCCGGGGGGCGACATCCCCTGGGCGGGGACCAGTGCCCCAACCTTCACCGGGTCAGGCCCGGGACACATATGTGATGGGACCAGCACAGTGTAGACCCCAAAACACCGGGATCAGGTGGCCACACCCACCCCTGCAGCAGTGGCCCCTCCAAACGGACCTTCGCAGAACCCGGTATGAGGGCCCCAGTCCAGGACCCAAGGGGAGGTGGCACAGCCCTCTTAACACAGCGGGCGGACAGCAGGTAGGATGGACTGACGCGCTGGTGGGTGACATCGATGAAGACGGTGAGGACAGCCACGGCCATGCTCCCTGGCCCTGCCAGCACGCCCCACATTGATCTAAGAGTTCCCGGTACCCCAGCTCATCCCATGTGACCAGTGGGAACCTAAGCTGTACCCCTCAGGTGACTGGACAGATTAGGGCTCCCAGGGGATGACAGGGGTCCCAGCGCGGCCAGACTAGGGGGAGAAGGGGTGAAGGACGGGACTACAGTCTGTGTGGTGCGGCCGTGCAGCGGCCATGAGCAGGCACTCCAGAAGCCAACCTGGGTCAGCAGCGGTGACCGCACGGTCTGAGCTGTGGGTCACAGGATGGATTGCCATGCTCAGCTGCATGGAGGTGGGGAGGTGAGCCTGTGACCCTCATCCAGCCAAGATCAAGGTCACAGGCAGCGGTGGCGAAGGTGGAGACTCCTCCTCCTTTTGCAGATACCACCACCTGTTTCCCGCCTCCCCTGGTTCCCTCAGTCAGTTATCTGATTCACAGTATTAGCGTTTTAATACTTAAATCGGATTTGAATTAGCGTAACTGGCCCTAAGAGGAAATAAATTAATGTTAGTGCATAAGAAGTTTCTCCAGACAATTAGAACCTGAACTAAATTGAATTAATATCTGATCTCTCCTCTTCTCAGTTGCTTTCCGGATGGTGTGGGGGCCACGGGTGGACAGGTTTGCAGAGACACCCCATCAGGAGGACGGTGCCCGGAACCAGCCTAACGTGGGCTCTGCGGGACAGCGAGACCGGGAGACAGAGGGCAAACTGAGGCGCTCAGTGTGGCCAGGGCTGGAAGACGCAACTAAGCAGGCTGACCATGGGTGTCCAGGGGGTTGTGGCCACCAGTCAGGGGGCCGGGCAGTCACTGCTTTGAACACTGAGGGCCGATTTCTCAGTGCCACAGCCTTTGAGAGGGGCCACCAGGCAGCAGGTCTGACCCAGTTTCTTGCATCCACCTCTAACGTAAAGCCCCCGATAATCTCAAATTGCAGGTGGCGGTGCCTGACTCACCTCTGGAGAAAACCAAGAACCACGTGCAAGGTCACTGTGGGGTGAATGGCCAGCAGGGACCCCCATCCAGGAGCTCAGCCAGGAGGGGTGGAGCATTTCACCTTGGGGCCCGTGCTGGAATGTTCCAGGAGCTCTTCAGCTGCTGGATGGAGAGGCTGGGCTAGCGGATGCTCAAGCTCCAAAGCCCCCGGTGGAAGGACAGCAGCACCTCCCCCAGGACTCCCACACCAGCCTCCCCACAGCCCCACTGAGAGCCCTTCTTCCCTGTCTACCTGCCTGTGGCCCCCACCTGGCCCACTGCAGGAGCTCAGACTCTGCACACACAGTGTGTCCCTGTCCTGCCCAAGGTCACGGAACCCCCCAGCGGCAGAGCTGAGCCTGGAGCCTGTGTCTTCCAGTTCAGTTCAATCAGGGGACGTTTACCGAACACCTATGAGGCGCAGGATTTTGAAGGATGAGGAAGGGCTGCCCGGGTGGGAAGACAGGAGACGCTCTGGGGCAGGAAATGCACAGGGGAGGCCTCCCACCACCCCAGCTGGAGGACAAAGGCCTCAGGGGGCAGCCCCAAATCTCCATCCTTTGGGTCAGTGCCAGTTACCACCTGGAATCACTCCTGCCCCATCCCCGTAAGAGGCCGGTAGAGAGGAGCACCATGTCTGGACAGCTGTCCAGAGACCCCCAGACCAGCTTTTGTGGCCATGGTCGGTCATCTGGGGATGGTCAGACTGCTGGGTGCTGGGGCCAGCTGTTATCAGAGGGACACAGGGAAAAGCGGCATGCACCCAGGCACTCACTGCAAGGAGCCCTGGAAATCCTTCTCAGGCCTTAGGAGCTCCTCCCAGCCTCCCCCTGCAGTCACCAGGCCCCCTCCCTGAGCCAGCTGCCAGGGGGCCCGTGCCGGGCTGCAGCCCCTCACCAATGAGCAGAGCCTCCCATGGCCTGAGTCTGCATGGGCCCTCCCCTGCCGGGCCACCTTCATCCCTACTTTGCAAAGGAGGACAGCTGGGGCTGAAAATATGGGTCCATGATTCAAGGGGATGCAGAGCAAGGCCAGGCCACATCTGAGCTGGGTCTCTGGCTGTCTCTGTACATCATCCCACTCAACCTGGGGAAGAGGCTCTTGCAGGAGAGGCTGGGGCTGGAAGGACCCTATCCCTTCCTGCGTTCCTCCAGTGGGGAGGCAATGGCCAGGCCCCTCCAGGGCCTCTGTGCTCTGAGGACTGCCTGGGGCATTAGGTGGTGGGGGCTCCTTAAGATCACCCTCATTTTACAGTGGCTAAACGGTCCCCAGAGAGGACCCTTGGGCCTTCATTGGTGTCACGGGCAAGAGGAGGACCCAGGGCTCATGCCCCCAGCGTCTCTGGGAACAAAATCTCCCGGCAACAAGGACCAACAGCACCCACAAGCCCCCTGGGAATGTGCGCTCCCTAGCCATCAGCACCCTGAACGTCCCTGCCTCCTTCCGCAGCTGTCCTAGAGATGTTTTTGCTCAGGATTGAGGGTTTTTTAGTGGGTGTTTAGGAGAGAAATGCCACCGGGGAAGTTCCGTTAGGAACGACGTAATCTGGGTGCCTCCAGCCGCATGTTCCCACACCTCGTCCACACGTCTTGTCCCAGCCAGTCTGCCTCCAACTGCCCCTCGGATGTGGACTCTGCCCAGTGCTCCCTCCAGAGCATCACACCAACTGCCAGGGCGGCTCTGACCCTCTCCCCAGGGGTGGGGGGCCCCAGAATGGTCATATGATAGCGTTCTGGCACTTCCATACTCACACTGTACTAGGACCTGGAGGGGACATCGATTCTCATTTTCTGTGCTGGCTGCTTTGATTTATCTTTGTCTGGGGCATGTGGGTTCTCAGAAATTCGTTCCTCCTGTCCAGCACACCTGAAACCAGATGGTACCCCACATGCTCCAGCTGGCCGAACCGACAGCAAGAGGCGACTGGACCCGCCGGGGGGCCACCCCTTGCTACCTGGGGATTCCTCTGTGATTAGGCAACACTCCTGATATCAGACCCGAGTTCCTGCATGAGAAAGGCTTAGTGAGCCTGTCCTTGCTTGGGGAGGCCGGCCACCAGGCTCAGCAGCTCTTGAATAATCGTGGCTGCCTGTCCAGGTCACAGATCCTGTGAACCCGCTCTGCCCTCACTGGCTGTTTGACCTTGGACCGGTCACTTCCCCTCCCATGACCTGTTTCCCAGACGTCAAATGGGGACGCTAACACAGGCCTGGGGTGTGGTGACAAGGACCCGCGTCGTGAGTGGGTCAAGCACCTCGAGCCTAGAAGTTTCTCAGTAAACAGCAAGTCCTTTCTCTCAGGGTGGGAGAAGGGCAGGCCTCGTGCACCACCCATGCTTGACTCCCAGAAGCCCCATTTTTGTGTTTGGTCACTTAACAACCATGGCTCAAATGCCCATCGTGTGCTCGCCAAACCACGGGGACAGCGAGATGACAAGCCCCAGTCGTCGCCCACGGTGAGCTCCAGGTGTCCACGTGAGAAACCACAGGGCCATGATGACAGAGCGCCCACGGAGGAGCAAGCAGGTGAGGAAATGGGGGGAGGCCTGGCAGACACCCCGGAAGAGGTGACACACGAACTGGGTTTGCAGGAGCAGCGAGGGAGAGGGGCACCTGCCCAGCCCGGTTCGCCGTAAAAGGACACGTCATAAGCCCTCAGGGAGGGTGGCCAGGAGAGATGAATAATGCAAGCTCAGGGACATTTGTTACTTTAACAATTGAGAATGAGTCAAATTGTTCTCACAGAAGTCATCTCTTAGCCCAGCACCTCCACCCCTGGCATCAATCCCGCAAAGCCCCCACAGAGCTGAAGCACGGAGCCTGGGGGGAGGGGGTCACGTGGCTTGCGGAAGGTCACGGCCACAGGGCAGAGCTGGGCTTGAAGCCACGCCGTGTCCACCCTTCCCATCACCACCTCCTGCTGAATCTGGTGGCAAGAGGCAGAGACCCCAGCTCAAAAAGGGCCCATCACAGAACCTGGCTAAAAAGGGGCTGCAGACCTGGACAGGCACCTCCCCAAAGAGAACACACGTGAATAAGCACAGGAAACAACAGTCCACAGCTCACATCAGGAAAAGGCAAGTAAGACAGCAGGGAGATCCGGCCACACACCTGTGAGCCGTGCGTGGTCCAGAGCCCCGGCGCCCCACGTGCTGGCGAGGACGCAGGACGCAAGCTCACACGTGGCGCGCAGGCACGCAGGATGGTGCAGCCGCTTTGCAGGGCGGCTTGGTGGTTTCTCACGAGACAACGTCTTACCATGCAAGCCGACAGCACGTTCCTGGGTATTCACTCAAAGGTGTTGAAAACCATATCCTCACAAAAACCTGCACACGGGTATTTATAACAGCGTATTCAGAGTCAGTCACCAAAACTCAGAGTGACCGAGACGTCCTTCGGTAGGTGGACAGATACGTGAACCGCGGTCCATCTGGACAATGGAATATTATTCAGCACTACATAGAAATGAGCTCTCGAGCCAGGGAAAGACATGGAGGGACCTTAAATGCATATTGCTAAGTGAGAGAAGCCAGTCGGAAAAGGCTCCATACTGTGTGATTCCAGGTCTCTGACACTCTGGAAAAGGCAGAACCATGGAGACAGATGAGCGGTCGCCAGGGGTTGGGGGAGGGAAGGACAGTCAGAGCACAGAGGATTTAGGGCAGGGAGACTGCTCCGTATGACACTCTACTGGTGGACGCACGTCATGACCCGTTTGCCCAAACCCACACGGTGTGCATCACCGAGATGAACCGCAAGGTACACGGTGGACTCTGGGTCGTGAGGATGCGTCCGTATACAGTTACTGATGTGTGTGCCATCCGGTGGGGGTGCTGGTGGGGGGGGGAGGCTGTGCTTGCTGGGGGGAGCGGACAGGCGCACGTGGGAACGCTCTGTACCTCCCCCTCAATTTTGCCGTGAACCTAAATGCTCTAAAAATTAAAGTCTACTTTGCTAAAACAGGAAAAAGACCCAAGCACGGTTGGTCTGGATGCAAGATGTAGGTACGGCTGGCTCCAGGGATCCAGGGGCACCACCTGGTCCTCTTTGCTCAGCAGCTTTCTCAGGCTCCACGTGGCAGCAGGTGACCCCGTCAGCGCGGCATCCATCTTCCCAGATCCCACTGCAGAGTGGCCAGGCGGCCACGTGTCCACACCTGCCCCAGTCACGGGGCCCAGGGCATTCGGCGCTCGGGCTGGCCAGGCGGCCATACACTCCAGCTCTCGCTCAAGCCCCGGCTAGGAGGGCTCCTCTGGGAACACTCTGGGTCCTTGCTTACTCAGAAGGCGAGGGGAACCAGACAAGCCGTGCTTCCGGACAAGACAGAGGGCACTGTCTCTGTGACCTGACCCGGGAGCGGCATCCCATGGCCTCGCCAGGACCTCCTTCCTGCCACATGCACCACATTCCGTGCTGGGCAGCGCAGCCCGGCCGCAGGGATCTGGAGGGCCATAGCGCCAAGCATGGGCACAGCCTCGGGAAGGCTTCGCCAGGCCGGTCAGACTCCCATGGTACGAAGATGCTCTGGAAGACAAGCGGGGATGAATCAGAGGGCAGGAGGCTGCCAGGACTGAATTACATCCCTCCAGATCCATATATAGACGCCCCACAGCGATGGAATCTGGAGAAGGAGGCCATTGGGGAGGACCAAGTCATGAGGGTGGGGCCGTGGGGCTGGGATTAGTATCCTGATAGGAAGAGAGCCCGGAGCGCTCCCTTCCTCCTTCCCCACCACATGAGGACACAGTGAGAAGGGGCCTCACCAGGGGTCTGACCATGCCGGCTCCCGGATCATGGGCTCCCTGCCTCCAGAGCCATGAGAAATAAATGCCTACTGGCTAAGCCCTCAGTCTTGCTACCTGTGGTGGGGCCCTGAGCTGGCCAGTGCAGAGGCTGATGCAGAGGGACACGTGGGAGGCCACGGCCACTGTCCAGGGGAAAAGGAAGAGGCCTGCACCCTGCCGGGCCCAGCACAGAAGGCTGCTAACCGGTCTAAACTTGCGCCGTCATGCCACCAGCCCCACGGTCCTCACTGCGGAGACAAGTCGGGGTGGACCCCCATCTAGGCGAGCTCCTGGGATAGGTCAGGGAAGCCAGGCTGTGAGCCAAGGCACCACGGGGGTCTGGTGGGAATCCTGACCTGAGTCTGCAGCCAGGAGGGAGAAGCAGGTGGGCAGAGCCAGGCCTGCCTTCACAGCTCAGGGGCCCGGGCAGGCCCCAGCCCCCACGTCCCCGAGAAGGTGAGGCTGCACAGCAGGGCACAACTTTCCAAGAAGCCGCTAAGTGAAGTGCATTCTATCTTCCAGGCTCAGCCAGAGACCTCCAGAATATTGTGGAAGGCCAGGCTCCAATTCAGACCCCTCAGATGCTCAGTCTTCAGAATTCCAGTGACGAACACCAGGCGTGGGCACAGGAGGAGGGGGGACCCCCCCAGCTTCCCTCCCCGTCTTCCTGCTCCAGACCCATCCTCGCTGTGAGGAGCTGTGTTCAGGGGTGCGATGCCCCACCCTGCGCCCCCAGCTAGGTCCACCTCCTCACAAGCAGCTGTCCGTGGCCTGGGGGCACACGCAGGTCTGTCCCCTGACTGGGCCCAGGGATGCACACTCCTGCAGGTTGGTCTGCCCTCCAGAAGACAGGCCGGGAGGGTAAACCCACACGAGCCCTGGGCCAGGCTGGGGGCTGTTCAGAAGGGAATGGAGTGTGGTCTAACCCATGTGAGCTGTGGGGAGCCTATATCTCCTTGTCCCAGACTTCTCACCCCCCGGTTGGGGCCCCCTCCCCAGATCTAGGTGCCCCAGAGGCAGCCCCTCGGGATCTGCGAAGCACCCACTGTGCCATCCAGCTGTGTGTGCAAGGAGCCCACCCCCCTGAGCACCTACCTGGAGCCAGCTGCCTGCAGGATGGTGAGGGCAGGGTGGGTCACGCGGCCTCCAGCCTCAGGAGACTGCCCAGGGTTTCCACCCACCCGTGGAGTGCCTCGGCCATCCTAGAGGGTAGACAGAGGCTCAGACAGAGGCCAGCTTGCGCCCCGTCCTGTCTGGGCTGCTTCCCTGAGCAGCTTCACCTAACATCCCTTAGATATTGGGTCTCCGGCATGACTGTTCGATAAAGAGACGTTCGATGCTTTATGGACAGACTGTAGTTGAGTGCATGCTTGTGCGATTAGGGAGGATGGGCCGGAGGCGCCGCAGGTGGGTGGGAGGCCCTGCTGTCACGTTGCCCCATCAGCGAGAGGAGAGGAGTACAGTGAAGGGACTCAGCCGGCTCCCCATCGCTTGGCGCCCAGCAGGTGCTCGGAAACTTGCGCGGTTGGATGGGTGAAACCCTGGGGGGCAGGGAATCCACTCGCGAGGGAAGAGGGAGGGGGCGGGGGGGGGTGAGGGACGTGGGTGACCGCAGTCCTAGGCCAGGGCCCAGCCTGAGGAGGAGGCACGAGGCGGTGGCTCCAAGCGATGGGGGACAGAGAGCCGGGGTCATGACACCTATGCATGCCAAAGGGCCAGGGGTCCGGCCCATCCCACCGGCCGCTCCCCTCCTCCAGACCTCTGTGTCCCCAGTGGGGTTGGCGGGGGCGGGTCCTCCTCCCCGTGGTCACCCAGGGATCCACACTGATGGGGCCGCCATGGAAGAGGGACAGAGAGAGTCTGGGGGCCACAGAAAGCTCCCTGCACACTGTTGACCACCATGAAGGACGCCGTGCAGGGTGTCTGTCTGCGTGGCGAGGGCTGACATCCAGCCACGGAACACAGTGGAAAAATCCACATGTCGACCACTGAGGGGGAAGGAGAGACTGGTGCAGCTGCGGGCTCTCTGTGCTGTGCACCCCTCCCCGGGGTACATGGGGTCCACGCACACAGCCACACGATGGACAGACAAAGCCATGTCAGAGACGGAGCGTCTCTGTGTCGATGTCAGTAACTCGGAGTTTCCGTAACAGAGCTCTGACACCTGCTCCCCGCTCCCTGCCAAGAGGTCCACACAGCCCCAGGGCCGAGCACCTGCTTACTGACCACCGCTGGGCACGGGGGCTGCACCACATCCGGGCCATGAGCTGGGGGGACACGTGTCCCCAGACGAGGCTGCAAGACAGCCTTCGGGGCACCAGGCCCTGAGGGCCGTGCCCATGGCTCCTTGCCAGCCGCTTCCCGCCTTTCCGGCCAATACCGCTCACTCCGATTCACCAGGGGCCCAGGACCCAGGGACCCGGTAGACAAGAGCACAACCGCCTGAGAAGCCCCCCGGGCCTGGGCAGCAACTTGCAAACATACTGCGATACTCTAGCAACTGAGCTTTCATCCCTATCTGCTCCTTTCGGGGAGGAGGGCTCCGGGTTCCCCAAAGGCCCTGGCCAGTAAAGAAAGCAAGCCTGTGGCCAGAGGCTTCGCTCCTAACTCTGGGGGCCCCGAGGGGACCCCTCGAGATGAAGCCAGTCTGCGGCAAGTGGGATGACAGTCCTTCACTTGCAGGGTGAGGGAGTCTTCCCGGCATCCCTCTGTGCCCGGCGTCACCCCCAGGCTGACCAGCTCCCAGACTCACGGGGCTCTCACCACCCCATCTGTGCAGGTCCCCGCGGTAAGAGGGGTACCACTTAAGACTATTACTTCGGGATGGTTATTTCCAGCCCCCTGAGGAGTTTCCTACAATCCAGGGCCGGCCAACAGAAGGAGGGGGCTCACTGAGGCAGGCGTGACCCTCGCAGCTGTCCAGAGTTATTACTCGCTCGTGCCTAAGACCGACTACCAGAAAAGGTGGAGAACTTTACCCCTCGCCACCGTGAGGACTGTTTTCAACACCAGGAGCTCCTCTTCGCCTCCAGCTTCTGTCCTGCCCTGAGCCCCTTCCTGCGACGCGCTGCTGGCCAGCCGGACGTGCAGGGCCTGGGGCTGCCCACGAGGGGCAAGGGCCCTTCTCCTGCCGGACACGCAGTCCCATCAGCCTCCCAGACCTGCGACCCCCACGCAGTTTTAGAGCTCAGTGCAGACTGGGAGGCCTCTGAGTGGTCTGATGAGAATGTAACCGCCTGGGGCGCCTGGGTGGCTCAGTCGGGTAAGCATCCACCTTCAGCTCAGGTCATGACCCCGGGGTCCCCGAGCTTCTCCCTCTGCCTGCCACTCCCCCTGCTTGTGCTCTGTCTCTCTCTCTCTCTCAAATAAATAAGTAAAAAATCTTGTATAAATAAATAAATAATGTAATCGCCCCTCCGAGGACGAAGGCCTGCGATAACTGGCTCCTTAGAGCAAACCCTCGTCCGCGATGGGTCTGGGCTGTGGTCCAACGCAGACAGGGCTGTAGGTCACCGGGCACTGAGAAGGGGAGGGGAAAATCCCCGTGATCATCCAGTCCAACCCTCAGATTCAGAAATGAGACCAGAGAGGGGCAACCACAGGCCCACAGTCACACAGCTGAGGACACACCCCCGTAAACCACCCAGGCTGGCTGGGGAGCAGGGTGGGGGTGACAGCGAGATGCACAGGCAGTCAAGGTCACCTAGGCCTGCGATGCAAATCTCTGTTGCCGTGGATAAAAAGGAGTCAACATACCATACCGTTAAGCCAGGTGACCCAAGGCTGGGACAAAGCACTCAGAGGTATTTGACTCCCAGAGGACCATGGGAGAAGAGGCTCGGGCAAACCAGATGGAAAATTCACTCAGTGTTCGGCCACAAAGATTTCGAGGTCCTATTATGAACCATTGCCTTGGGGGAGTATGGGTGAAACGCAAGCCCAGGCTCTCCCCCAGGAGACGCGGCCCCCGCCATGCGGGTGAGAGGAAAAAGAAGACCTCTCTCCCCAATTTCCCCAGCCCTCCCAAAGAAGGAGGGACCAGGCTTGCCAAATTGATCAAAATGACAGGCATTTGATGTTTTGAATGACCCAGGATCATTTTTAGTATAAGTATGTCCCAAACATGAAATACCAGAGAAATGATTCACTGATTATGTGAAATGCATATTTAACTGGGCGTCCTGTATGTTATGCGGTGGTCCTCGTGGGAGCAGGTGTGTGCCCGTGTCTTCCCGTGTCGCTGAGCACGCGGGGCCCCACCTGGGAAGGACCTGCCTCCTGGGCGTTGGAGGGAAGGCCGCCCTCTCCTCCTGCTGCCGACACCTTCTTACTCATGGCACGGCCTCTCCATCTCCTCGGCTCACGGGGGCAGAAGGCTCTGGGCTCGCACACCGTAGGCATCACCATCCCTCAGGCTGAATGAATGAAGAACCAGACACCAGAGGCCAGCAGACACGGAGCGGAGACCTGGCCTGGGGGGACGGTCATGCAGATGCTCACCGCACAGCCTGCTCCCCACCCCGCACCCTGCTCAGGCACCAGCCTCCCACTCGCTCACGGGGGCCCTCAGCCTCTCCTTGCTCCCTGTTCCCTCTGGAAGTGGCTGTGAGGCTCCCAAAGGGCACCCAGTCTTGGGGGCTAGCTGGGGGTCCCCCTCCCTCTCTCCCCATCTCCCCCAGCTACCCTGCCCTCCCCACCTGACCACACAACTGTCTCTGGCTCCAAGGTCTGCAAGAGCTCCCTCTCGCCTGGCCAGCTATGGGGCGAGATGCCTAGCATCTCCACTCAGGAGGCCCGGCCACTGGCTGGGGGGCAGCATCCCTGCCGTCTGGGGCCGAGGACAGAGCGGTGGCTCCTGCCTGCTCACCAGCCTCCGGCAGGGGGCATCCTGAAGTGACCCCTGCCAGGGCACCCCCTGCTCAGCCTTCCACAAGGCCCCACCCCTTGGGACACCTCTCATGTGACTACAGAGCCCGCCTCCCTTCCCGCTGGGCCGAGGGGCTGCTGAGGGGAGGACGGGCATAGCTCAGTCCTCCCTGTACCTGCGGTTACGGGCCCGCTGATGCCCCATGCTCCGCTCCTAATAAGACGTCAGGCCTCCCACTGCCAGGGAGAAAAATCTCATGTTCTGAGCAGCAGGGATGCGGCCGCCCTGGTCTATTTGGCAGCGGCAGCCGGGTTGAATACAGCTCTGAGAAAGAAGCAGAAGAGGTGGGGGTTGGAGAGAGGGAGCGTAGAGCCAGGAGAAACCACTGGAATTCGGGAACTGGCCCAGAGGCAGGCGAGTCGCGGGCTCCTGTGGGTCGAAACTGCCTTGTAGGCTCAAAGCAACAACTCAAAAGATCTGCTCTTCTGGCCCCAGCGAACCGGGCTCACTTTGTGTCAGCATGGGGCACGGTCTCAAGGGAGGACAGACAACCGGCAGGCCGAGCCGCCCGCACACCCAGGATGGCGTGTGGCTCCCTCCCGCAGCCTGCCCACCATGCTGGGCGTGCAGAGCAGGAGAAGGGTGCTGCCCCACGGGGAGCAGAGGACCCCCGTCCCAGAGTTTGACTGCCCCTTCAGGCAGACGTGCTGACACCCACGGCCAGCTCAGGCACACCCTGGTGCTCCAGGCAGCAAGGGGCTCGGCTGCCTTCTGACCTCATGTTGTCATGCAGGCTGGGGGGGAGGGGGGAGGGAGGGGATTCGAGAAGCAAGGGGGGGTTTCCAACACCACCAGACTCCCAGGGAGTCCAACCTCCTACTCGAAAGGCCCACAAACACCAGACATTCAGCAAGTCTGAACCCACCTGCACATCTCTCCTGCTGCCTATCAAATGACCCACCACCCAGGCCGAGGTCAGCCAGAGGCCACAGAGCCAGGCCAGGCTCCAACCCGCAGGCTCTGGCAAGAATCGAGGGTGAGGGTCAGGGGCCCAAAGGGGGCTCTGTGCATATCGTGAGCTGGGACAGGTCTCAAGGACGTCCTTGGCTGAATATCACCGTCGTTACAACTTGATCACTCAGGAAGTGATGGAGCAGAGAAGACTGACTCCCCCCAGAAGCCTTGCAGTTGGCTGCGGGCCCGGCCGCACATCACACACGTGTCCTTGTCACTCCTTCTGGGGCCACATGGCTCTGCTTAGCCCCTTCGTTGAGCCCGCCCCAGCCTCCAGCCCCCTGGCACCAGACGCAGGGTGGGAGGTGACCCCGGGCCTCGCAGCTGCGGTCGCCAGGGCCCGGCCTTGAGGTCACCTTCCCCACTGTCAGCTGGTAGGAGAGGAGCCTGGCGGGACATGGTTTAAATCTTTTTAAACGTTTAAAAAGATAAATAAATAAGAGGCTACATATTTGCAACTCCAACCCCGGAACAACAAGTAAGTTCTCGCTGGCATCTGCTCAGAAAATGTGGTCCCAGCTGACGGGGCTGATTACCAGCTCAGTGCAGTGAGAGCTGAGAAACAAGGCCGCTGATGAGGCGGGGCGGTGAGGAGGGGCCCCAGGCCTGGCTCTCCTGGGGGGCCACGTGTGCCCTAAAGGGACCCAGGAGGGTCCCCCAAGGAGGCCTCGATGTCCACCCAGGTCCTGCGCCCCGACTCACCCCAGCTTCTCGAGAGGCTGGTGGAAGCATGTGTCTCTGCCCCCCAGCCCAGCCCCCGAAGAGGCTCCCTTCCAAGGAGGAGGAGAGCGCTCCTCCCCAAAAGGGCCAGCACCCACTTCGCACTGTCTCCCCTCCCCCGATCAGCCACCCTCCACCCCCACCTCCACTGTTCTCAGTGCCCAGCTCTGCCCATGCTTCCCGCACCCCCTCCCGCCCCTCAGGTCCCCATCCCTCCCCTCTCCCCCTGTGCTCTGCATGACCCTTCTGGACTCAGGGGACAGATGCCCGAAACCATGGGGAGTCTGGTTCAGGCCACAGGGGCAGTGGGCAGATGGGGAGAGCCTACTTGGGGCCCCAGGAAGGGCTCACCCAAGGTGAAGTGCCATGAGGAGAGGTCGAGACAAAAGTCAAGGGTCGAGGGTCTGGTGGAGGCTGGAGGGCTGCAGTCAGGGAGTAGGACCCTGGGGTGGGGGTTCTGGGGGATGCAGCAGGGGGCTCTAAGAAGGGGGCCTCCTGGCAGCAGGAAGACAATCCATTAGGAAGGTGCTCCCTAGATCCAGGAACACACGGGACCCTCTTCTGGGCACTGCAGAAGCCCCAGGGACATTCACTGCCCTCTGGAACTCAGTCATGCCGGCCTGTACCTGGCTGAGGGGAGCTGAGCTGGCAGCCGGCTGCCACCAGCAGGCTGGGCAGAGGGGGCCATAAGCACGGTCTGTGGAGACCACGCCCCTGAGGTGGAGGGACAGTGGTCTCGATGGCGGGAGCCAGCGGACCGGGCACACTGACCTCACGAAGGGACAGAGGCCCTGCTGGGGACACTGCAGGCCGAGGAGCCGGCATGAGGCACTCCATGCCAGGCCAGGGAGGCAGACTCTGGATTCTGGAAGCCCTGGGGAGCCAGCAAAGCTTTGGGAGCAAGAAAAAGCCAAGGGAAGGAAGGCAGGAGTGAGGAAGACCAGGGGCTGGCCGATGACCCCACAGGTGATGACAACGCTGGGCGTGCAGTTGTCCCCACAGCAGGCTGAGCAGGGGGTCGCACGGCAGGGCTGGGCGCTTCCCTCCGCAGGGGCCCTGGTCCTCCTTGGGGCCCAGAGACTCACCCATCGGCAGACCCAGGCCAAGGTGACTAGAGGTGGGCCAGGATCCGCTCCAGCAGCAGAAGCAGGGCAGGGGGACTTGGCCTAGGCCGGGGACCAGGAAGCGGGGACTCCCCCGTAGCTGGCTGAGCCAGCACCCCGGCCCCGGACGGCGGTGGAGGGCAGGAGGGCCCACCGCAGTGGCTGCCCTGCCCAGAACCTCGCGAACAGCAGGTCTCCGTGAAAGATCAGCGCACACGGTCAGGTAGCACCACAGTCCCCACCAGCCCTCCGTGGTCTCTCGTGGCCAAGGCCTGGACACCGCCCCAGGCAACGAGGGGCTGGCAGGGGCAGGGCCAGGACGCAGACCAGGCCTCCAGCAGCGGCAGCTGTGGCCCACGCCAGCAGGACACGGGTGTGTTCCCAACCAAAAGGCGAGGGCCCTCACACAGGAAGTGAGCGGGACCTGAATTCTCCCCGGGGTTTTCCCCGGGGGGGGGGGGGGGGGGCTTCATGAAAGCTGCCCTACAGCCTGGGGGTCTCCCCGGGGAGCAGGGGCTGCCCAGTGTGGGCAGGGAGCCGGGTGGAGTCTCGCACAGGGCCACATGGGGGCCGAGGAGCCGCCAGGTGAAAGAAGCCGCTCAGCCACTCGATTCCATAGGCAGCTCGGGGCTTTAGACCCAAGCCGTCCGAGCCCCCTCCTGCTCATCTGAGAAAAGAGAAAATTGGCTGCAGCAGAATGATGGATCCACATGAGCAACTATCCGGGTGACTTTTTCAGGCATAAAGCAGGGAAGGAGCTACAAAGAAGTGGAGAGCCCGCACAGCACTGGGCTGCTCCTGACGCCGAGCATCTTGTTTTTAAGGTGATTTTATGAAGAGCCAGGTCAATTTCCACTTAAATCCTGAGTCTGGGACCCCTTCGCCCAGGATTCTATTTTAAAAAACGCTGAAAGGCTATTTCAGTGCAGAAATCAATAAAATGCACCCAAAAAAATGGAAAAGGAGCTTGTTGAGCAAAACATCTCCCTGCCTCTCACTAAATGCTGTTTTTTTAAACATCAATAAGCTGCAGCTTTAACGTGATTCTGCGGTCCACAGTCAGCCCACTTGGATGTTTTTATGGCCTGCAGCGCCCACTGTCTCGTCCCAGCCGAGGATGGGGTGGGCAAAGCACAGCCAGGCAGGGTGCGGGCCCCTGGGGCTGCCCCTCAGGGAGGTGGGCCTGCAGAGACCACCAGGAAGCTGCCTGAGGCTCAGGGAGATGAACGACCAAGGCTCGTTGACCCCAGCCGGGTGACAACCAAGCCTCAGCGGGGAGAACGGCCGTTCACAGCTCTGGGGCCGCCGGTGGGCCCATGGGAGCCACGGGAGCAGGAAGGGCGAGGGAGGGGAGGGACCCAGCGGAGGCCGAGGGGCCCAGGGGCTGGGCCTGAGCACAGTTAGCCCCCAGGGAGGCAGGAGGAGGCACCTCCTTCCCACCCCAGCTCCGGACGCCCTCCTCGCTCCATTTTGGCATTCCTCCTTTGTCTTCCTCACGGGCCTGGGGGCTTTAGAAGGTTCCCCTGAAGTGTCAGAGCAAGGGCAGCCCAGGAGAGGGGCACACAGGTCCCTGGACAATCTCGGGTGCAGGAACTGTGGGGCAGCGGAGGCAGCCCCGCCACATGGATTCCAGGGGAGGCCCGGGAGGGAGCAGAGCCCTTGCAGGGTGAGGCCAGGGGAGTCCGAGCCGGCCCATCAGATTAGCAGTGGCCTCCCCTCTCCTCCGAGCCATAGTCCTGTTAGCAGAAATGCTTTCTGGGACCTCCTGCTTTCTGGGACCCCATCATGTGGGGGGCTGGAGACTGGGCTGCCTCCCTGCCTGTCTGTGCCTCAGCCTCCCAAGGAGTCAGACCTGGGCCTGGGGACGCTCTCACACCGAAAATGGACCTGTACTTGAATAAGAGGGAGGGCCCAGGCCTGCTTGCCCCTTGCAAAGATAAACCAGGTGCCCTTCCAGAGGCTTCAGAGCCTCTGCTTGGGTCAGCGGCCCAGTTCCTGCCCTGATGCCAACAAGCCCCGAGCAGGAAGGGCATGAAAGTCAAAATTCAGAAGCACCCAGGAAATGATCAAGTGTGCCTTTGCAGTGACCCGCCGTCACCCGGCAGGGCAGGTGGGGGAGAAGCCTGAGCGCCAGGGAAGTGGAGGGGGTGGGGGCGTCCCGGAGGAGCTGGCGCTCCGCCAGACAGGAAACAGCTTGAGATTCCCACTGCCTTGCTGGTGCCAAGAAACAGGGTCGTGAGCAGCGGAAAATAACATCTCAGATGCCTACCTCCAGGCTGCAACAAAGAGCCTGCTAGCGTTGTAATTATCACAACAAAAGGACAAAAGGAAGCCAGTCTTTACCGAGGCCGCCAGAGGCTGTGCTCACTGCTTCAGCATCAGCTCCAGGGAAGCCTGCCTCTGTGGACCCATTTCACAGGTGACAACTCGAAGGCCAGGCCCGAGATGAGCCGGATTTGAGCCCAAACGCCTCGCCCAACACCCACAGCCCTGTCTCCTGCTCACCCCCAGCTCACGCCTCCTCCCGGGCTTCACCCCCACCTGCTTTAGGGTCCCTGTATCAGGGAGGCCTTTCCTGACGATCCCGGACACCACCGCGCCTCTCCCCGGCCCCTGCTCCTCCCCGGCCCCTGCTTGCTGGGTTTTCTCTGCGGTACTTGGGCCGCCTGACCTTGGCAGAAGCACACAGCACTTCTTTCCGGTCTAGCTCTCCCCTGGGAGTGTAATTCTGCCAGGGCCGCGATCTCGTTGCTGTTGCTCACGGTTGCATTTCCATCCCAGGGCCCCAGGGCCCCGTTGTGTGCCCGGCACGCGGGAGCTGTTCCATGAGTCCTTGCGGAATGATGCGGGACATCTCTCTTTCCTTCATTAATTCACCAATGGAGACCAAGTGCCCGCAGGTGCCCGGCACTGCACTAGCCCTGGGGACAGAGCAACAACGAAGGAAGTAAAGCTGCCCGCAACAGCTCACCGGCCAGTGGGGAAGACCGGTGAACACACACAAAATACAAGGCACCTCAGATGGGGATCTTGAGGCGAGGGATGTGGAGTCACGTGGTCATGAGGAGATAGGCGTCATCTGGGCAGGGAGGCCAGGAAATCTCAGACGTGCTGGGACATCACACAGAGGAGCAGTGAGCCAGGCGAGGAACTGGGGCAGGGTGCTCTGGGCAGGACGCAGCAGGTACAAAGGCCCTGTGGCAGAAGCAAGCTCAGTATGGCCAAGGAACCTTACAGGCCAGCATTCACATGCAGCTAGATAGGAGGGTTCCCCACAGGGATTGATCATCACACCAGGACCAGCCCAGCATGGGGAGACTGAACCAGAGTCCACAAGGCTCCGGCCGCTCTACCATCCGTAACCCAGTCAGCCCTCCAGAGCAGAGGGCTCCGCCCTGACCCAACCTCTGTCTCCCCACCAACCTGGTCAGATCTTTATCCTTATGCTAAACCCACAGGCAAGCCCGATTCCCCCCAACCAGGACTGTCCCCACCCAACTCCTGGAGTCCTGCCTGACCACCTGATTCTGCCTAAACCCCAACTTTGCCCAACCACCCGTCCCCTCACTCCAGCCCCAGGCCTGGCCTCACACCAGGATTCCGTGGCCACCCCCAACCTGACTCAGCCCTCAGCTGTCCTGCACCTTCCTGCCTCCACCCTGGCTGTCTGCCCACCACCCACCACGTCTGCTCCTTCTGTGGATCTCACGAGGGGTCCCCACCCACCACCGTGCACACACATTGTGTCTGAGGCTTAGCTGAGACCTCATTCAGCTCAGACCACAGTGGTCTGCTGGTGGCCCTGGCTGGTGCCCAGCCCGTCTGGCCACGGGCTCACCCTGTCCACCCTGGGAAACCACCACATCCCTGCAGGGGTGGGAGTCACTGCCCGAGGTTTGGAAGATGCTGCCTGAACACCCCCTCCCACCCAGTGGGTCAGCCAACACAGCAAAGTAACAAACACAGGCCAGGCGCCTGAGACAGCAGAAACAGGCTGTGAGTCCAGGACCCAGGCGCAGGCAGGGCTGGTCCTCCTGGGGTCCCTCTGCTGGCGTGTGGATGACCGTCCCTTCCCCACGTCCTCATGTGCGTGGTCATCCCCCGGTGCGTGTCTGCGTCCTGGTCTCCGCTTCTTGTAAGGACGCCGGTCAGCATGGATCAGGGCCCCCAGTGACCTCCTTTGTCCTAATCACCTCCGCGAAGACCTATCTCCAGGCACGGTCACCCTCTGAGGCCCTGGGGGTAAGGATTCCAACATGTGAATTTAGGGACACATTCAGCCCGTAACACCGTCATTTGAGTCCCCATCAACTTTCAGAAAGGAAGTGACCCAAGGTTGCTAAGGACCCTCCAGTTCTGGTGGGAGAACACGTCACTTTGTTGTGGCTTTTGCTTTCCTAGGTGGGACGCCTCTGCTTTCCCTGGCCAGCCCGGGAGCCGTGCTCTGCCACACTCAGTGGGCAGTGGCGGCATAGGCCCCAGGCCACACGAAGGTGGGGACTTCACAGGGAAGACCCTGCACCGGGGGCATGTATCTGGGTGGCGGTCAAGATGACCTGTCCGTGAGGGAGTGGTGGGCACAGGGCCCCTCATTTCCTGCTTGATTTTCTTCTGAAACAAACAGGGGGGTGGATGGGTGGATGGATGGAGGCATGAATGCATTTTTTTGAGAAAGAATAAGCAAAACTCAGTGCGGTAGTCACATACTGATTGAGGAAAGAGTGAAGCAGGCTCTCACCTCCTGTTGACTTACCTCTGTTGACATGACCCAATACTGCATCAGCTTCTTCTTGGCTTCAGCTCACCCCTCCGTCCCCACCTCAGGCAAGTTCCACCTGTGCACTGCCACCTGCACTGGTCACGTCACCCTGTATGCCTGCATTTAGGTCAGGGCTGCCCAGGGCTGAGCCTGTGGGAGCGCTGGGTCCAAGGCCGGCTGCCTGTCTCGGGTCCCCACTCATGTCCTCAGATGGCGGGGCTGGTTTGTGCAGCTACCCTGCCAGCCAGAGTTCCTTTGCCATGCTCCAGGAACCCCAGGGAGCACAGCCCAGGCCCACGCTCCCCACCCTCATCGTCTCCCTGGAACCTCCTGACGGCCTTCCTGGGCAGGTGTCAGGTCTCGGCCCTGCCACCAGGGCACTCACTGAGGTCAGGACTGGGAGACCAAGGTCCAGGCAGCCCCCAGCCCATGCCTGAGCCCATTTCCTGCCTCTCCTGGAGACGGATGCCGCTCAGGGAAGACCCCACCGCACACTCACAGCCATGGACCAGCGGGATCATCACCCATCTGACGGGACGTGAGAAGGCCTCCCCCGCACACACAGCAGCGATCACGGTCACTGTCCCCACCTTCCCCCCAGAGTGTAGACAGGAGAGACAAAACGGCGCCCCTGAAAGTCAGGTAGGGTGTGTGGGGTCAGGTAGACAGCTGGGTATTCATGGCCATCACAGACGTTGGGCACCTTCCATGCATTATCGCTCCCATTCAGGGCAACGAGATAGAGATCAAGGAAAATAGAACAGCATAAAATAAACGAGGCAAAACAATGCATGATCTCACCCAAGGTCACACCACACTGGGATTTGAACACTGGGTTCTCTCTTCTCCCACCGCTTCTGGCCTGGCTCACAAACATGCAGCCCACACCTCCTTCTGATCGCCAAGCGTGCCCCATCAGGGCCCTACCCCCTGCCCATCCCCAGGCGACTCTGCTCAGTGTCGGGAGGCCCATGCCCTCGGCCCCACTCCCCACCATTGAAAGGGGCTGATCGATATGTCCCTCCATTGTGGAGGTGGATCGGTGGCCCCCCAAAAGGCATGTCCGTGCCATAACCTGTGGAAAATCCTTGTTTGGTAAAAGTGCTTTGCAGATATCATTAAATTAAAGATCTTGAAATGAGGAGATCATCCTGGATTTTCTAGGTGGCCCTGCATCCAACGTGAAGTGTCCTTACAAGGAAAAGGTAAGGGGACATATGAGACACACAGGCACAGGGAGAGGCCAGGTGGACACCAAGGCTGAGACTGAGGGTGTGGCCAGGTGCCCCAGAGCACCTGGAGCCCCAGGAACTGGAAGACGCAAGAAGGACCCTCAGAACAGCTGCATCCACCCCATGTCCTCTCTGCCCTGCCTGCCTGCCTGGCCCAGCCTTGTCCCCAAGTACTGTCCCCTCAAAACAGACTTGGCCACCTGGAACCTCAGATTGTGACCTATTTTTGGAATAAGGGTATTTGCAGATGTAACTAAGGTAAGAATCTCGAGATGAGATTGACCCGGGGGTTGCCTGAGTGGCTCAGTCGGTTGAGCAGCCGACCCAAGTCATCATCTCAGGGTCATGAGATCGAGCCCCCCCCCCCCCCCGTCAGGCTCCACGCTGGGCGTGGCACCTGCTCACGGTTCTCTCTTCTCCGTCTGCCCCTCCCCCACCCCCAAAAAAGATGAGCTTGACCCGGATTAGTGTCTCTTTTTCCCTCCACTGGCAGACCCCAGGCAGAGCTGTCCTCCTCCCTTTTCCCCACCCCCCGCCAGGGACCCCCAGCACAGCGACCCGTCCTGCAGCTCAGCTCGGGCCTCTGTCTCTGAGCCCTCGGGCTCTGCTGGGAGCCACCCCCACTGCCACCCCCGCCCACCACTCCAAGAGAAGAATAGCACCCCTGCTCAGCCACGTGGGCTGCTGGGGTTAGTTCTGCGTTTATTGAACATTAAGGCCCATTCCCGGCAGCTGACACGCTCATCGGGCTTTGCCAAGTTTGGAGGGAATTGCCTGCTGGCGGACAGCAAGATAAGATATGTAAGGCCTAACTCGCGGTGACCTTTCTTTTTTCTCGGAAAACCACTTGCTTAAGAAAAATCTCAGCCGTCATAAATCACCATCCCTCGGAAGCACATGGGCCGGCACTAGAAGCCCAGGCACATTCATCATGGTTTTAGGGGCTCTGACAGTCTGCTCCGGTTTAAATTTGCAAATTGCAGCCCCTCCCTCTGCCACCGCCCTTCCTTTAGCACAGACTTCTCCCCTCCAGCTTGCAGCATGCCTCAGATTGAGAAAACAGCTCAGACATCACCTCTTCCAGGAAGCCCTTCCTGATATACACCCCAACATGAGTATTTTCATGAAAGAGAAATTGGCAGGTGTTGTTGACAAGGTCAAGGCAAGACTACCTAAGGGTGATATTTATTTCTCCAGGAGCTGAGTATAACAAAGGAGTTCCTTATCCCTATCTGCTGCAGCCTACAGCTTACAAATCAAATCTGGCCACTGTCTGTTTTTATAAAGTTTTATTGAAATTGTTATTCCCACTAATTGATATATGCCACAAAGCCTAAAATATTGGCAATCTGTGCCTTTACAGGAAAGTTCTCCCACCCCTGACTTTGACCTTGACCTTGAATGCCGCTCCTTGAATGATCATGCTTTCCATTTGTTGGTGCACAGTAAGGTTCAGAGATGGCCATGGGCTCTCCCCGGGCCACACAGCCATGAATCCTAGCTCAGGAGGCTGGAATCAGGGGCCCTGCTCCCTAGTAGGTCTGTGCGTCTATCCTGGAAGGATGACCTCACACAGAGAAAGGCGGCCCAAGACCCAGTGTCTACTGGTAGCAGCGTGATCATTCTGGCCTTGTTCCCTCACGGCTCACCGGGCCAGCCCAGCAGAAGCCCGTCTCCGCTCTCCCTCCTGTCCCAGACCCAGGACCTCAGCTCACAGAGGCTTCACTACATGGCCTGCCCATTCATTTCCTGCTGCCCCCATTCCTCCAGGGAAAACTTTCTCAGCCCTGAGCAGCCACCGTGGGAGAATGACGCTTCCCTTCCTGGCTGCCAGGCCTCCCTCCAGAGCCCTAAGGAGCCTGCGTGGGAGGAGCGTTCTGGATAAGCTCCAGCCATGGTCCCCGGCTCAGGCTCAGAGGAGGAGGAAGGCCCAGGACACACAGCCATGGGCTGGGCACATGGCCCCATGTCCTGGCACAAAAGAGGGGACACTCGGAGGTCACTGTTGAGAGCTTAAAAGAGGGCCTGATTCCAGATGAGTGGGTGGGGTAAAGGACCCCAGCTAGGGAGGCTGAGTCACCCAGAGCCCACCCCGTGCAGGAGCAGGAGACATACCAGTGACCGACACCCAAGGAGCCAAATGGGGGGGCTACCGGCAGGGGTGGGGCCTCAGGGACAAGCCCACTCACTGTCCAGCTGCAGCCTGCAGGGGATGTGGGGTGCAGGGGCCCTCCCCCCACCTCCTGCCAGGGCCTCCCTCGGCCAAGCACAGCCGGGAGCCCTACGGCCACCATCAGCCCATCCGGGCACCGGCCACTCCGCCCAGGCCCCACTGGCTCTACCTGTCAGCAGGGGGCAGGTCACGCTGCGGCAACAAGGTGTCTGAATCTCACATGGCACCCTCCGGCGGCCCGTGCTCATCGGCCAAGATGCTTGTCCCACGCTGGCCTGCGTCCCTTCTGCTCTCGTTGCCTTGGCCAAGGCGAGGGAGGGGTGCGGGGCTGCCCCAGTGCCAGAAGAGGACTTGGGAACAAGGCGTGCAGCGGGGACGGCGGCCACCGTGGGGGCTCGTAGCCGCGGTTACCACCATCCGCGACGCTCCATCCACACATTCACGGGGCCTGTTCACCCCTCGCTCCTGCTCGGCCAGAACGCGCCTCCTCAGAGAAGTCACCCCCGACCCCGCGCTCAGCGAGCACTCACTGAACGGGGGAGCCCACCAGCCCTGGCTCTGCACCTTCCCAGGGAATGTACCCCAGCACCATCTGTGGCCAAGCACACGCCGTGAGGTCCCGAGGGGTGACCGCCCGCGGCCTGGCCCGGCCAGCCGGCCCCGGGCCCACAGCAGGCCAGCTCCTCGGGGCCACCGCTCCAGGGGGGCGGGGGTCTCTCTCCGAGCGGTATCGACTACCAGCACTGCTCTGTTCTCGGCAGACGGAACGGAACGCTGTCGGCAGCCAAATGCAGCTGTGAGAACAAAAGCCTCTAAAAGCTCATGCCCCCATGCCGACCAAGGCAGGAAGACGCTGGTGCAGCCATACTTCCTGTCCGTGGGTGCAGAGGGTCGGGAGAGGCCCCCTCGCGCTGAGCTGGCCCGAAGGCATGCCCTGCCCTGTGGGGCCACCGTGGGAGGGGACACGCAGCCCTGGCCTCAGGGAGTCGGCCTCTGTGGGGTTGTCAGACACAAAGGGAGGAATGTGCATAGAGTCAGCCACTCATCCGTTCCTTCACGGAGCACCTACTGTGTGCGGGCTGCAGCTGGGAGCAAAGGGCAGGCCTGGGCCCTGCCCCGTGGAGCTCACTGTCTCACGGTGAGCCAGGGACCGGGCAAACACACCGGCCAGTGCCGGAGCACACCCATGGCTGCAAGAGCTGCGCAGAGGGAGCGGGCCTGTGACTGGCTCTGGTGGGGGTCCGACACCGCTGCGCAGGGTTGTGAGCGGAGTGCTGCAGGGGGAGAGGCTGGGAAACAGCATGGCAGCCAGTGGGGACAGTGTGCAAATGCCCCACAACACAGGAAGCAGGTGAGCTGCGGAGTGAGGAGGGGACAGGCTGGGAGCTCGGGCGGCCCACAGAGGTGGCAAAAGCTCGAAGGACCCTGCAGACCCACGCAGGGTGTCATCTCTATTCCTAGAACAAAGAGAGGCTGCTGGAGGGTCTGGGCTTTGTTGTTTTGTTTGTGGTGTTTGGGAGGAAGCGGGGTATGATCAACTTCACATGTGAAATGTGGAAACTGTTTGGGGGATCGCACTGACAGACAAGGGATGGGTGGGGAAGGAAGGCACCCTGAGGGCAGCTTTTTCTCTGCTGTTGGGGCCTCCTGACAGAGGCATTCTGCAGAGAGGAGTGTCTTGGAGGGCCCCCAGGTGCCCCGACCTCGGGACCCAAAAATCTGCCTCCACCCTGACTTGCTAGGCAACCCTTGGGGAGTCCTGAGGCTGGATGGAGGCATGGCAGCCTTGGCCAGACTGGGGACACGAACACTCTATCCAGACCCCTCCTGATGCTCAGACAAGTGATCCAGGTGACAAAATGCAGGGACGCGGCTTGCAGGACCCTCCAGAGGGACGGTCTCTGTAAAGCTGCATTCAAGGTCCAGGACAATCCCAGGCATTTTGCCCAGGCGATCTCCAACGCTCTTCAGCCCTGGCTGAAATTTTCCTAGATGCCTGGACCTAGAACCTTATGAAATCTGCATGAATATTCATGCAAATCACATGCAAATCACACCACCCTGATCAGCAGGAGGAAGAGCCCTGTCTCATCTGTCTTCCCTCTGGGGTGGGAGCAGAGAAGATGCAGGGCCAAGAGAGACCTCATCATCCACCCTCACCCACGTCAGATGGGGAAACCGAGGCCAGAGGGAGGCACCTATGTGTCCGCGGCCGCTCAGCCTGCCCGGGTGGAGCTGGGCAGGAAGCCCCCAGGCCAGGGCTCCTTCCTTCCTCTGGCAGCTGCCAAGCAGGCCAAGTCTAGACTTCTCAGCAGGAGGGAGGTGCCTTTGCAGAGGGTCCTAGGTACCACTGATAAGCAGTAATATTTGCTCCTAAATCTACTCCCGGGAGCCAACAATACCCTCCCCAAATCAAAGCCAGCTCCAGAAATAAAGCATCTGCCAGGCCCTGCATAGATTCAGTGTTACTGCAAAGAAGCAGAAGAGTAAGGGATCTCCGCCTAGGGCACCGAGAGAGCTGGTGCTGGCAGGGGCGCGGCCCTCGCGGCATGCAGCCATCCAAAGCCTCCCCTGCCCAGCACTTGCTCGGGTGGCTCCTGTGCTGGGGGCTCTGTCACCAGGAGTCCCTTCCCCACAAGCAAGCTGATCCCCATTGCCCTCGCTCAGATGAGGAAAGTCAGGCTCGGGGACACTCGGGTCTCATGGAGAGCACAAGCAGGGCTGGGATGGAGCCCGGGACCCCCAGCAACGCGTGCAGGGGCCTGGCATCTACCTCCCTCTGTTCCCGGGAGGGGGTTGCCCACAGCAGGGCTCAAAGTCAGACAAGGCGAGTTCACCAGGCCACTGTGCATCCACCGGGCCTCAGGCTTCTCATCTGTGAAATGGGTTAGAGCAGAGCTTCCTGTACAGGCGATCATGAGCATTCAGCGAGACCCGAACCTGGAACATTGGTACAAGAAAGAGCCTCTCGGGCAGGACTCCGACAACGTCCCTCTGGGGCTGTCAGCCCTCCTGTGGGTGAGAAAGCGAGGTCAGCCAAAGCTGCCAGCTCTGTGCCCGAGGCACCTCCTTCCACGCCCTCCACCTGGCCTCCAGGCCTTTCTGGGGACAGAGACTGAGGCCAGGCTGAGACCTGGATGGGCAGCCACGAGCTCCCCATGCTCACCTCCTGCAGCAGCCTGGGGATCCTGCTAAAACCAGTCCCATCCCGCCACCCCAACATGGCTCCTCCCCTCACTCAGGTGCGCCCACCAGGCTGGCCTTCCTTCCGCCCTCACCGATGCCCTGGGGCCCGTCCCGCAGTGGCCGCTGGGTCTGTGTCCGCTGGTGGACACACACTGAGCCTGGGGGGCTCTCGCTCTCTCTCTCACCTTACAGAACTCATCCCCGCAGGTGCCTGGCACGGGGTGCTGTCCTCAGCCTGTGGCCATGGCCCTGGGCCCGCTCCCCAGCCTGCGCCTCCCTACACGGGAGCCACCTGGGGATGAGCCTGTCTCCTCGAGGACCAGCCTGGCACGCAGGGCCCCCCGCCTCCTGGAAGCAGCAGTGCCCACGTGGCCGCAGCACGGGCTGCAGCGTTCAATCCCCCTCCGCGATCCACCTGTGGCTGTGGCTGTCCACTGTGGCCACGGCGGGAAAGTGCTAGCGCCTCCCTGGTCCTGATGATTCACAATGTGCTGGGTCCCCAGAGTGCCCGAGAGGGGAGGTCACCATAGAGGTGGCGAGGCTTCCTGGGTAGAAAGAAAAGGAATCAGAGTTCTGGTACGGTGGGGAGACCCCAGAGCGGACAGTGACGGGAGGTCTGTGAGCCCATTCCACAGACCAGGAGACGGAGGCTCGGAGAGGTGGGACCAGCAGCCGGAGGCCAGCGCCAAGTCCCAGACTTTGCACTGCGGACACTCCCTCCCTACGGGGCTCCGGGACCTGGATGTGGGCCCCGGCGGTTCACCCATAGCCCGACCCCTGAGAGAGGCTGCTGGGGAGTCAGACAGAGGGGAACGCCTTCCGGGACGGGCTCTGACAGTGGGCACACCAGAAAGAAGGCGGCCGCAGCCTCCGCGCCCCTGCTCGGCCAGCCCCCCACCGCCTGCGGGCACCACTATTATTTCGTATCCCAGGTCCCTGCTCCGAGCCCTGGGGCCAGAGGGAACCTGAATGGGGAAGGTTGTAGACTCTGGACGAGCGTCCTGGTGCGGGGACTGTATCTCACACAGACGCCCAGCGGGCACATACACCGATGGTTTCTCAGGAAAACCCAAGAATGTTCGCACTGGTGGAGACAGAAGCCCCAGGGGCCGCACGCACCTCCAAAACCGACTACCCCCGGGTCTGTTGGCAGCACAGTTTGGATTCGTGTTGCAGATAAAGGGCTGTGGACTGGCCCGCCCGCTTTGCGGAGGAGGAAATGGAGGGAGTAGAGGTCTGCTGGCCACACATCCACGTTCCCGCCACAGTACCTGGGGGGCCTCCCATGACCAGGTTGGAGCCGGGTGCTGGGGCTGAGTGACAGCCAAGACACACCCTGCCCTCAAGGGCCCACCAGCTGACTGGGAGACCACCAGCTGGAAAGGCCTCGACACACCGGCTCAAGTGCCCCCAGGGCCACGATGCCCGTCCACACAGCCACACCTGCACCCCAAAACACAAACCACTAACTTGGGATTCAAAGCCATATGACAGCAGGGCAATGAATCAACTCTAATTTCTGGGAGGGGAAAAAAAATGCTAGGAAGTCTGGAGGGCTGGTCAGTGGCCCAAGCTACCAGAAGCGTGACGCCAGGACATGCCATGATGACACCGTTGCTCTGTTCCAGTCAGAAGCTTCTGTGCCCCGACCTGGACACCGACGTCCACGAAGGAGAGGTCATCCCACGGTCACGCAGACTCGGTGGGGAAGCCCGAGAATGAAGACCAGCAGAAGGGCCTCGGATCCCTAGTGATGCCTGTGCACCTGGCACCACCGCCGACTCGAACGTGGGGCAGCAAAGCAAGGCGGGCACAGAGGGCCGAGTGGGCTTGGGGAAGGGCCATCGAGCCCGGGTCTCCGAGGGTGGGAGCACTGGGGGCAGGCACTGATCTCCAGGGTGAAGAACCAGCGTCAGGCTCTGCCGACAGCCGTGTGTGCCCCTGGCCATCCATTCTCGAGAACTAGATGACCCCTGGGCAGCCGGGTGGGTGGCCCCAGGGGCCCCACTGGAGAATGGGTGGAGGCGAGGGTACATTGAACACCTGACCCTACATGCCCCTTCTCAACAGGGGCCCTCCATGCCCCTTCCTCACTCGCGGAGGACGAAGGATGGAAGACAGAGGACCAGATCCAGCCAGGCAGAGGATGGAGGACCAGCCCCAGCTGAGCGGAGGCCAGAAGACAGAGGACAACAGGCGCCAGGTACCTTGGAAACCCGGGTATTGGCATCATCCGGCCCTACACCAACGCTCTCCAAACTCCTGTGGACCCCTTCGTGAGTGGCCACAGGCCTCTGGGAAGGATGGGACCTCTACTGCAGGTGTCGGCCGTGTGCTACTGCGCCCTCTGCCAGGGGCCCTGCAGCTCCCGACACCCACCGGCTCTGGGGCCGAGGACCTGCTCCGTTGCCCACGGAGCCGCTTACGGCTTCCCGATCTCCTCGGAGTATGTCCCTCAGCAATGTCGTGTTGGCTGCCCGCTGTCTTACCCCAGGAGCACTGTGTTCTGGGGGCCACCCTCACGGCTCCCTGCAGGGTGGGCACCGGCTGCCCGTGACGGGAGCGCCCCCCACCCGCTCCTGCAGGGAGGTGCGGCCTGGCCTCTGGGATTTGGGACCCTAGCACCCAACAGCACCTCCCGTTGGGGCTTTAACCTCAGTGCCACAGGAGCGTGCCCCGGCCTGGCCTGGCAAGCCCCCCTCCCCAGCTCCACGCCTACCCTCCCCACTCTGCCCTACAGGAGCCCCTGCAGGAGCCCCAGCCAGGCTCCCTGAGATCTGACACGATGACAGGCTTGTGGGCAGATCGGAGAAGGATCTGTACCACCTCCAGGGCACCTGCCCTATTCGGCGCCTCTGAGGAGTCTCCCAGCGGGGAACCTCAGGGCTTGGGGTCTTCAGTGTGTCTTCCAGAAACCCCCCAACCTCAGAGCCCCCTCCCTCCCCGTCAAGCCCTAGCCGGGACGTGGGGACCCACAGCCTGAGAATTCCACCATCCCCAGCATTCCGCCGGCTTCCAACGAAGTCCTTCGCCTCATCGCCAGACTGGCTCTGCCCCACGGCAGAAGTGGGCTTCTCTTCTCAAGCTTCCAAGGAGGCCCCGACCCTCACTGGGCACTGTCACTCGCTGATTAACAGACCCGAGCTTGTCATTCCCTCTCTCCAGCGTGCCCGGGGCTCCTAGCAACAGCTGCTGAGGCACGTTCTCGTCGCCAGGGCCCCTCCTGCACCAGCCGCCCCTCCCTGCGCCACCCCCGCAGCCCACTCACCCCGAAAGCCCACCACCAGCCTTTGGTGACCATCACCTCCTGGTGATGATCGGACCTGCCCCAGCACGGGACCTGCACTGTCTTCCCTGGGCAGTGCAGACCCCTCCTCAGCCCCCCTCTCCCGAGCCCCTTCCTGGGGCCACTCCTGGTCCCACATCATAGGTCTGACTGCCTGCCTGCAGTGTTCTCTCCTGGAAGGAGCACGAAGGCAGCCGGGTCCCGTGGGAGCCCGAGCGCATGCCTGGCTCCCATGTGGGTCCCCTCTTGACACAGAGGCTGACCTCTGTGCACCTGTGTCCATCAGTCAGTGGGGAAGGTCCCCATGCAAGGGGGCAGGCGAGGGCACCCTGGAGGGGAGAGCAGGGGGCTACAGACAGTAGCACACACTGCCGAGCGGGGTCCCCAGAGCCCAGAGGGGAGCACAACACTGCCGAGCGGGGTCCCCAGAGCCCAGAGGGGAGCACAACGTGCTGAGGGGACAGGCCAGCGGGGGAGCAGACTGAGGCTTGAGAGGGAAGTCATGTCACTTCAGCCCCAGAGGAACTGGGTCAAACCATCCTTTAAAGCTCCTTGTCCGGTACTGGCCTCCGCACTGTCTGCCCCTGAATAGCAAAGAAGACCACTCACAATGGAGATCGGGCAAGGTCTGAGGTGGAGACAAGCCCTTCGGTTTTGTGGACAAAAGCTCTGAGACACTAAGCAAAGCTTCCAGGCAAATCCCTCAGGGGACAGCAGCCTCTGGCTCCCAGGTAGGACCGAGGCCTGGGGGCTGGCCAGGGGGCTGCCTCGGGGGAGGGAACAGGAAGGAGGGAGAGCCCCAGCTGGGTGGAGGACGGAGGACAGAGGACCAGCCTCAGACCCCGTGGTGGTTGAGGGAGTGAGACACACAGCCGCGCCTAAGAGCCCCCAGGGAAGGGCCAGGGCATCTCCACACTTCAGCAGCTTGGACCACCTGCACCGTCCCCCCCAAGTCTCTGTGGGACCCACCCGGCCCCTCCCCCAGCTCAGTCAAGAACCCGTGCCTGCAGGTTTTTATCCCTTCCAAATGGGACAAGCTGGCAAGTCCTCAGGCCCAGAAGGCAGGTGGGGGCCTGCTGCAAGGGGACAGAGCAGGAGGCACAGGAGGCCTCTCTGCGGGCCCCACAGGCATGCACCACAAGGGTGCAGACCCTCACCCCCGCTCGAGAGCCTTCGTCCTGCCCCCCAGCCCAGGCCGCTGCACTCCTGGGCAGGGTGCAATGACAGGACCACCTTGTGGCCCAGGAGCCGTGCTGGGGTGCCCTCCTGGCCGGCCCAACTCACGAGGCCCAGAGATTCCTGGACGGAGCTGCTGGTCTGCCCCCAAAAGCCTCCCTCCCTTTCCCTGCCTCCTCAGCTTCCAAACACTTCTCCACAGGCCCCGGAGAACCGCTGACACACGGATGAGAACCATGGAGTGGTAAGCCTGGATCGCAGAGTCCAAACAGAAGCTGAGATGCCCAGAACGGAGTTGCTGTGCACATTAAGTATGGCCGCGGCGCTGAGTCGTGGAGCCACAGAACGGGCCCTGAGCGGGTGGGGCTCAAGGGGACCCCGGCAGAGCTGGCCCAGACCCCTCAAATTTGGATGAGGAGGCATGAAAGGGCTGAGGTTAGGGATCGCAGAGGGGTGGTCTGGCCTGCAACCAACTATACGAGGCCCAATCCAATGAGCAGCCCCTGAGCACCCCCGGGGCCTCAGAAGGAAAGAGCGGGGAAGGCATGGCCTGCGTCCTGGGACAGCTGGGGGTCAGGCCCGGGCAGCTGGGAGGCCTGCAAGGCCGGGAGTGTGCAGGAAGCTGAGGGTGTCACCGCGGGTGCTGGGGTGCCCGGAGCCTGTGTAGACACGTGCAGGGGCTTGCTGGGCGAACAGATGGACAGCCGGAACACTGGCTCACTGAGAGCCGGAAAGGCTTCTCTCCTGTCCGCCTCTGCGTCCCCGGTATGGCGCGCCACCAGCACTGGCTGGACGTCTGGTGAGGAGCGGTGAGAGCCAGCACTTTGCATGGAGGGGAAAGTCACGCACCGCCACACGGTCAGGGCACGCCCTAGGACTTTATGTGCGGGGTGCCCAAAGCGGCTGGGGCAACGGAGCAGGAACAGGGAGCGGCAGCTGCCCGCAGCAGCTGCAGAAACCACCCCAGGAGCGCAACACCCTGACAGAGCCTGGGAGAGGAGAGGGAGCTCAAGCAAGGAGAGGCACCATACAAAGGGCCTCCCCAAGTCTTCCCGGGGCCCAGCCTGCTTCCCCCTAACATATTCACACACTGCTTCTTGTCACCAAGCTGGGTGTTCTTTGTATCGCTCAGGCCTCAGCTCCCACACCACTGATCCTCCTCCAGGAAGCCCTCTTGGATTGTCCGGAGTGGACAGCAAAGAGACTTCGTGGACTTCCTGAGAACAGATTGATCTGGCCTACACTGTGAATTAACTGTGTGTGGAATGCCACCTCGTCCCTGTGGCTAGACTGTGATCTCTTTGTCGAGTTTGGGGAGAAAGGATGAAGATTCAGCCTGTGCCCAGGGTCAGGGCTCAGTTTCCACAGTGCCTTCCTAGTGGGAGAAATTGTACCAGAATAGAAGACAATTTGGGGTCAGCAGGACCTTCCGATCCTCCCATTCATTCTGTGTCTGCTGGAGGGGTAGAGGCCTGACCCAGCCCTGCCTCCAGGTCCTCCTGGCTGTCAGCGTCCTCGTCACCCCCACCCCCTGCCCACCTCACCCCAGCCATTGCACACCGCAAGCTCTGACCCGTTTTCTCTCCTTCCTGGGAACTGAGTACAGATCATCTGTGAGACCCTCAAACAATTCACCACGACCGCACAGGGCCCTGAGCCACCTCTGGAGCAGCTCCTCGCAGGGGACGAACCGGGGGTCCCGCGAGTGGCAGCTGCCGAGGCGCTGGCCCCAGGATCTGGCTCCATCGCGGCCCTGACACCTGGTGCCTCAGTGTCCCCATCTTCAGAAGGAGGCATGGGCTGGCTCCTCTCCTTGGAGGAGGGGGGGGCTTCTGACCCAGCCCCAGCTGGGGGTTCCTGTCTCCAGCCCAGCCCTCCCTTCAGGGCTCCAGACCCAGACGTCCCCACTCCTGGTGGCCTTGGGAGCACCCCAGACTCAGCCTGTCCAAAGCCAACCTCACCGTCAGGCTCTTCGGGGTCTCCCAGGAGAGGGGTGGAAAGAGCTCCAGCTCGGAGCCAAATGGGCCCAGGTCCAAACACGGTTCTCCCACTCTCCCCCTGGGTGACGCTGGGTTGTGGGAGCATCCTCCCTAACAGCGACAAGTGTCCAAGGAGACGCTGGGCACACAGTAGGCTCTTGAGGGGCGGCGGTGGCATCGGCAGCTGTTGGTGGCCCTTGGTGGCTGCGTCCCAGGCCGGAAGACCAGCATCTTCCCGACTTCTGGCTCTCCTCTTTCGGCTTCCAGCATGAATCTGGGTCACACCCACGGCCTTGCCTGCTGAGGCCTCCCGCCCAGGCACTGCCCAGCTCCCCGGGGTCTGTCCAGCCCCGCCTGCCCTTCAGACGTCCTCCAAGCAGCCAGGCACTTTCCTTCCCTACATAATCTGGCCAGGTCTCTCCAGATGCACCCAATGCGGGCCTGGGGTCGGGGCCAGCCGAATGGCTGCTGACTGCGTCAGAGACACCAGAGAAATACTCCCTCCAGCAGCCAAGGAAGACCACTGTCCCAGAAAGGGACTCTTGGCAGTAGAGGGCGATAATCCCAGTGCAGCTGCTGTAGGAACCCAGAGAAGGCAGAAATCACCTTCTCCTGGAGGTCCGGGCAGGCTCCCTGGAGGACGTGGCCTCGAGGATGGGTGAGGAGGGACGAGGCGCCAGGGGAGAAGTCAGAGAGGTCACAGGTGAGCTTGGATTTTGCTCTCCGTGTGGAGACACTGGACCGAGGAAGAAGCCGGGTCTGAGCTGGTAGAGCTGCAAGGTCAGGGTCGTGGCGTCATAATGGGGGCTGGTGAGGCTGGGGGTTTGCAGAGGTCAGATCACAGAATGCCCCATCAGGAAGTCGGGCCTCGTCCAGTAGAGGACACAGAGCCACAGGTGGGACGTGGCACCACATCTGGGTTTGGGAGCCGCCCCTGACAGCGCTGCCTGGCCCGCCTGGCCCCTCTCGGCTCAGCCCTCCCCTGGCCACCTTCCACACCCCCATCCGTCCACCATCACTGACTCTGCTCAAAAGTCACCTTCTCCAAGAGGCCCACCCTGACCGCCCCCTGAGCCCGCAGAGCCGTGTTGGCACTGCTCGCTGTTCTTGACGCGCATCCCTGGGCGCGCTGCGTTCCTCTGCTTCCTGCCGCATCTCCAAGGGTTTGGGAGGAGGGGTCCGCATGCCAGCCCCACCACGCCCCTGAGCAGTGACCTGCCCTTGCTGCGCCCTGCTTCTTCACGTGCGAGGTGGGGTGCCGCAGCCTCACCGAGAGAGGGATCCCCGGGCCTACCAGGACGGCACCAGTGGGCACAGAAGACAGTGCTCCCTCCGGCCGACGTAACATCTGTCGGGGGCTGGGGCTTTCCGCCGTCCCCTGCTGATCCCAGCACCTATGACAGTCACTGGCTCCCAGAAGTTCCCAGGCGGGAAATAGTCCATGATGAGTGAACAAAACCCCGCTCTCGGAATCCCAAGACAGCAAGGTGTCCTCACACCAAGAAGGGCTCTGGCGCGATGGGGGAGGGGCGGGGCGCGGCAGCCAGCTCCACTCTGCCGATGCCCCAGACGCTGCCCCGCCCGGAGGCCCCGGGCTCCTTTGGCCGGTGGGTGCAGTGACCTGGGGCTTTGTCGGTGGCACCTTCATCAGCCATGATACCCAGACCCTCGGGGGGCAGCAGGCTCAGACCCACCCCCCCACACACACCATCCAAGCAGCCCCAGAAGAGTTTGGACAGGGCCTGGCATCCCAAGCCATCCGTGGATCCTGGAAAAGCCACACCCTCCCCGACATGCAGCCTGGTGTGCCTTCCTGACGGGACCTCAAGCTGTTTGATATGACGTCTGCTAAAAAGTAACCGTGCCCTAATTTATTCAACTTGTCAGCTTCCATCTGCCACCCACAACTCCGAGCAAGTGTGTGTCGGGGTTTTTTGGAAGGGTGGGCTGAGCCTTCTCCTCGCCCCAGGGCTGTTTCCTGGAGGGAGCCCAGAATGATTGTTCTCCTCCAAGGGAAGGACTACCAGGGCAGGCAGCCAGGACGGGTGATGGGGGAAGGCCAGGCAGGCCAGGCAGGACCGCCTGGGGCGTGAGGGGCAGATGGGTGCTGGCAGGGTGCCCAGAGAGCAGCTAGGTCAGCCCCTCCCCCAACAACAGGAAAAACTAGGCAATGGGCGCTCCCAGTGCAGGAGCTGCTCCACCCAGGAGCCAGGGTCCTGATCGCGGAGCCACGTGGTATTTGCCACCAGAGACCCGACTCCAAGTCCCAAGGACACTGCTGAGCAGGGCCGGCACCGTCGGCGAGCCACTTGATCACTCTGCGCCTCTTCTTCATTTGTGAAGTGCACTGTAAGGGTGCCCCACGCTAGTGAGGACCGGGGACCACAGGGGAAAGCAGGGTGCCCAGGCCCCGGGCACGGCAGGTGCCTTCGAAGCATGTAGCTTCATCGGTGATGACAGTCCCTCAAACATCTGCAGACAGCACCAGGCATGACAGCTGGGCCCTGACTCCTCTAAGGAACGACAGCCGCCCATAGTCTGTCCCCAGGCCTGGGCCCCCATGGGCTGAGCCTCGGGATCCTAGCTGGGGAGGGAAGCCCCAGCTGTCCCCAGGACGCCTGTGAGTCCAGGAGACAATAACGCAGCACCACCAGCGTAGGGTTGCACTTTGATGCAAAAGACAAGGGAGGTGAGGCCCCGTGGTCCTTCAGGGAGAAAAAGCTGGGGGAGCTGGCAAAGGCCGTGCAGTCCCTCAGCAGGAGCGCCCACTTCCAACCCCCAACTATCAGGACCTCGCACCAGAGCCGCCTCCTCCAGGAAAACTTCACTAATGCACACTCACTTCCAGTGCACATCTCTTCTCCTCCACGCTCTCCAGGGCACCTGCCCCTTGTTCAGTTCCTCCTCTGGGGGTTTTTGAAGGCTCATGGAGCTGGTTTTGCCCCAGACTGCTCACTGTGCACTGAGTGTCCATCCATTTCTCTTCCTGACAAACTTCTGCTCACCCCCTGTACCCATCTCCGAGGTCACCCCTGCAGGGAAGCATGCCTCTTGGGGCTCCACGAGCACCTTGGGCATCTCCTATCATAGGCCATCCCGATCTGGGCTGGAACTGCCCACAGAGGCTCCTCTCTCCTTCTGGGACTGGTGTGCTCCCTGCTTGCCTCCAGGATGGGGCTCTCCCCCACACCCCACCTCCTGTTGTAGGGCTTAGCACACAGGAGGCACCTAATGAATGCTCACTCCATGAAAGAAGGCAGCATCTTGTCGCTGCCTCCCTGAGCCTGATCAGTGCCCAGAGTTTGGTAACCATTCTACTACCCGGCCCCCCTCACCATGTGGAGCAGCCATCAGCCCAACTCCCTCTCCCCCCAACACCCCGCCCCATTGTTTCCAGCTCCTGATGCCCGGACTGTAAGGAAGCAAGGTCGCAGTAACTGAGCTCGGGGCAGGGCACCAGGCTCTGCAAGAAGCAGATGCCCCCAGGGCCCTGCAGCCAGCCCTCCCCTGTATTTATGAGGTTCTGGGTGTGGAGAGCCTAGGGGTTTTCTCCAGAAGCCCCCCACTCAGGGGCCCCTGTGTTCATAGCCCAGAGCTACAGCAGCAGCCTGCCGCGCTGCTCCCCGTCTTGGGGAACCGAGCGCTCAGCTCTGCCCAGAGGTGGGCTGAGGGCAGGGGGAGAACCCCAGTGTGGACGACCCACTGTGAGTCCACAGAGCGCCTGGGATCTGCCTCCTGGAACTGCAGGACCTGCGACCCTGCGTAGGCTCTCAGGGCCTCGGTGTGTCCATCCGTAAAGGGGAGGAGACACCAGCCCCTGCTCCATCCGTAAAGGGGAGGAGACACCAGCCCCTGCTCCATCCGTAAAGGGGAGGAGACACCAGCCCCTGCTCCCGAGGAGGTTGGGAGGACTCGCTGAAGAGCAGCAAGCTCTGGGCACGCACCACCTGCTGCCCACCCGGCCTCCAGAATGGCCCCTCCAGCCCTGCTGGCGGCCGTGGGGGCCACTGGGGGCCCTAGGATCTGCTCCCCCATCCGCACCACCCCGTGGGAGACCCTGGTGTCCTAGGGCGCCTGGACCAGCCTTGGGCCAGGTATATCCGAGGGGTGTGGCTCAGGCAGGGACACCTGCTCCCACACCCAGGACCAGGAGTATTAAATGGGTAGTGAAGTTTAATACCCAGAAAATGGGTTTTAAGTTGATTAAAGTTTATGGCCAGTGCCAGCCAGTTCCATAGTAATCCCCCCACTGCTTCCCTCTCTCCCTCCCTGGCCCACCCCACCCCCTGCATGCCAACATTTCTCCTGGGCCTCCCCACTGACACCCATCACCAAAGTGTCCCTGGGGTCCATAAAAGTGAGGTCAAGCAGTCAGGGCACCCACGGACAGCAGGTTGTTGGCTCCTGGAGGGATTCGAGATATTCCACCCGACCCACTGCTGGAAAGAGTGTGAAGGTCCTGTTGAGAACGTGTCTGAGGACAGACTGGGCGTTTCCAGGAAGGAGCCTGATCCCTCCTCTGACACAGCTCTGGCGAACTGACCCCAGCTGTGGGCCTGGCTCCCTGGAAGGCAATGGGGGACCCAGAGCTTCCATGAGTGGGCTGGGTCCTGGGACCTGTTGATGCCATGCAGGGACCCTGGCAGGGAATTGTGTGCAGGACTCAGGAGTCCTCACTTTGTAGCCCCTGGGAAGCGGGGCTGGGCAGCGGATGTGCTCCCAGCAGGGAAGAGGGAAGGAAGATCCTGGATGTGCTTCCAAGAAGGCCGAAGGGAGGGGAGGGTGGTGGGGGGGGGGGAGCAGCTTCCAGTCCAGGTGGGAGCGTCCAGGTGTGGTGTGGAGAGGAAGGGGGACAGGCTGAGAGGTCCTGAGCAGGGGAGCTGAGGGGCTCCACGGAGGACTCCAGCGTGGGGGACTGGAGCGGCACAGAATGGAGTGGGGTGGGGAAGGCAGGGGGGAGGGGAGGCAGCATGAGATGCCAGGGGGCTTCCAGGTGGAGGTGTCAGGAAGGAGGGTGCCCAGGCTGGCATCGGGGTCCTGGGCAGGACAGTGGTCCCTGAAGACGCAGGCTGCTGAGCGCCCCAGGGAGTAGGCAGAGCAAGGATTTGGGGTCCTCTCCAGGTTCTGGGGTTGAACTCCTGGTTTAAGAGAGGAGTACTGCTGGAGGGCGGAGTCCCAGGAACAGCCCCATTTAGGGCCAACCGTGGTGGAGGAGCTGGGACAAGAGTGGGTGGCAGGGGCCAGGGAGGCGAGGAAACGCTGGAGGAGTGGGAGCGACACGGAAGGAGCTGGTCCGGTCACCCTGACACTCTGCCCACAGAGGCACCTGCCTCGCCTCCCACACCCGAGCCCCGGGGCTCCAGGAGGCCATGTCCCCGGGCAACTTGGCCAGGGCGCCCAGGAGGTGCTCAGCCAGAAACCTCTGCGCCTTGGCATCTGTGTCCCAGGTCCGAGGCCCGCGTGCAGGCGGGTTTGTGTGAGCACGGCCTGCGGGGTTGGCTTTCATAACCAGGGCCTCACTGGGGTTCCCGGTTTAGACCTCAGCAGATGGAGGAACAAACTTTCCTGTTGGACAACGCCCTGCCCCAGATCCCACCCCCTGGCTCCCACGTCACGAGGAGAGGGGTATGTTTTGCTTCTGGAGCCACCACCATCTCCCCCCAGCCCAAGCCCGGCCATGGCTGCCAAAGGGATCAAGTGTGTCTTTGTGGGCTCTGGGTTTTCCCCAGGACTTCCCAGTAATCTCTCCTCATGACCCCCTAAGATCTTCGTGGAGTTTCCAGCTCCAGGGACTCATCACCCACAGAGTGCAAGTGGCCCCTTTACTGGGCCCTCCTCACAGGACATGGCTGTCCCCTCTGACTTTGAGGGGGCTTCACACCTCCATAAACACACAGGATGAGTGTGGACTGGAAGACCCAGCCTGAACAAGGTGAAAATTCCAGGGAACCTCAACACACGGCCAGGTAGAGCTGAAGCTGAGGGGTCAGGCCCCTCGGGGGCTCGTCCTTCCCCAGAGCTGGGCTGCAGTCCCAGTCTGCCCTTGGCTGCAGGACCCAGGGAAGTTGCCTCTGAGCCCCAGCATCTCTTCTGTGAGAAGGGGTCATTCCGAGGTACTGGGGGAAACTTCCGTGGGTGAACCCCATCCCTTCTGGGGTCTCTCTGACCCAGCAACCCTGCCCAGGTCGGCACCTGGGTCCCAGGCAGGAGCCTCTCCCCTGGACACCAGGTCACTTCCCTCTGTTCTGTGTCTAGCCAGCAGGCTCCAGGCTGCCCCACCCAAGCTGGGCCCCTCCACTGTCCTCGAGGACTCGGAGCCCCCAAAAGCCCTCCCCTCTTCTTGTGTCTGTTCTGCCTGAGCATTTCCAGTGGCTTGGGGCCTCGCTGTCCCAGCCCACACCTGCACGGCTTCTTTCCGAGGGCCTCCCTGCCCCGTGGTGGTGACAACGTGGCTGTCAGTGCAGGACAAGGAACGTGACCTTGGGACAGCCGGGCAGCCCCCCTGAGCCGCTGCTTCATAAAACAGTGGAGGAACAGCCCCTCCCCCCGCCATGCAGCAGCCTCGAACACCTGCCTCACAAACACAAGCCCCAGGAGGTGCTGCTGAAGAAGATTCTAAGTCAAATAGATGTTAGGACGCTCTGCCTGCAGTCTCCTCTCTTGCAGAGACACAAGGGACATAAGCATAAGAACGGCAGGAGAGACACTTGTTCAAACATCTCTAATCCAGGGACACCCAGATGTCCCCACAAGACCACACGATGCCCAGGAGCCTCCCGGGGACCCAGCATGGAGGGAGCCCCTGCCACCATCCCTGACCTGGCACTGGATGGAGCACCCCAGATCCCAGGCTTTAGCATGGAGCTGTGCTGTCGGACCCCACAAAAGGTAGCCCAGCTGAATGGGTTACAAGTTTCAGAGAAAGCCCCTTCACACCCCAGGTCTCACCTAGGCCTCATCAGCGGGGGAGGGAGCATGCGGCCCTTTTCAGGGGGGACTGGCCCGAGGCCATGCAGCCAGCTGTGGAGTTCATTGGCCCACAGCGCTGAGCGGGCCAGTCTCCCTGCATCCTCTGCACCCTCCCTCGCCCATTCCTGCCAGCTGCCCCTCCTCAGATCGGCTTTCTGACAGACTGCCATGACCTCCCAGACCCTTCCCCTCATGGCCTCCGGCCCCCTTGCTGACCCTGCCGTCCTCCGGGCTGGAGTCCCCAGCCCCACAGGCCACGCAGGCTCCAAGGATCTCCAGAGAGGAATAATTCTTCCCAGAGGTGACTCAGAGAGCATGCGGTCCCCGAGGATCTGCCCGGGATGGAGAGAGAATTACAGCCCCTGTTTTATGAGGGCACATAAACGTCCCGCGTGTTTGATGCCTCCTGCTACCGTCACGCTGTCGTTAAGAGGAAAGGCCGTATTTCTCTCCATCTTCCCACGGGCCCCACTCCATGCTTAGCATGGCGGGGTCATCCATCTATGCGGGCCTGCCTTCCAAGACCCATGCCTCCAAAGCAGCTGCTCAGAGCCCAGCCTGGCCATGCAGTGACCCCCTTCCTGCCCAGGCCGCCAGGCCGCCACGGCCAACCCGCCGCTCTTGAGGACAGCAGGAAGCAAGTGGGTTGTTGGCAGGGTGAAACCTCACTCTGGGGAAAGCCTCAGTGCCCGATTCGTGGAGGACATCGAGGCTCAGAGACCACAGGGCACAGAGGGATGTTATTCACATCATGCAGTTGCTGGGTCACCTGGGGGAGCCTGAGCATAAGGCCCCACTTTACAGATGCAGCAAGTGAGGCTAAGACAGACCAAGGGCAGGCCCAGACGGCCCCACTGGTGCATTAACACCTAGACTGTCACATGGGCTGATCTGACCCTCACAAGCAGGGGGTTGGCCAAGTTCAGGGGAGGGCTCACCTTGGACGCACAAGACCTGGCATCTCAAAGGCTGTAACTCAGGAGTAAAGCACATCTCAGAAGTACCCACCTAGAGATGGAAGGCTGGACATTAGTCCACCCACTCTCACTCCCACAGGTGGGGCCCTGCTCCAGGGCATGAATGTCCCCATCTTCCTGCTGCCACAATGCTGGCTGAGTGTCCTATGGCCTCCAGGACAGCCAGGCAGAGAAGCTGAGACAACGTAGGAGCTTTGGGCGTGCACTGGCCAAGGTGGTTCTCCCTTTGCTTGTCCTCACACAGACACTGCCCAGGAGCAGGACCCCCTGAGCCAGGGTCCCCCCGCCCACCTTCCTCCTTCAGCCCCACACACTTGCCCACCTGCCCAGCATCCCTGCTCAAGGGAGCCCTTGCTGGATGCGGGTGCTCATCCCTCCCAGTGGTCATCCAACAAGCAGCCGGCATCTCTACACCTGTGAAGCCCCCATGAGCTGCCTGCCCACCCGGTCCCTGGCCCTTGCTGCTTCCCTTGACATCTCGTCCCCTTTCTGAGGCTGCCAGGCCCCTGGCTCACTGGAGGTCCCTCGTGGTGCTGTCCGTGGTGCTGACCGACAGAGCCCCTCTCCCATGTAGGCCACTGGGCCCGTCCCCCTCATGGCCCCAGGAGTGAGACACAGTGGCCTCCACAATCACCCCCAGACATTCTAGAAACAGGGCTTGGCAGCAGCCATCCTCAATGTCCCTGAAGTGATCCTCTTTAGGGGGTCAGAACACAGGATGGCTGCCCAGGTGGGCTCTCATCTCCCTCTCCGGGGGTGTGTGCTGTGAAGAGCTGCCCACCACCTGCATGCATGAAGGTGACAGATCAATATCCCTTTAAGGTTGCAGAAGAGCTTCAGTTGATTTTAGGCAGCCTTGCTCTGCTGCAAAAGGGTGCAGAGCTCACGTTCCTTCTCAAAGCCCCAAAGGGGAGGCTATGACCACAGCTTTTAGGAGAAGGGATAATATGAACATTGGGTTCAGAGTCAAGTAAACACCAGGAGCCTCTTATATATTAAGCACCTTATGTTCATGAACTAGTTGTAAACTCACAACAAGAGAGATTGCCCAATTTGCAAATAGGGAAACTGAGGCTCACAGAGTTGCCTGAGGTCACACAGTGGTGAGTGGAAGAGCCAGGGCTTGAACTCAGGCAGCCAGGCTTGAGGGCCCATGTTCTCATCACATGGATGACCCAGCAGATCTGGGACCCGGTCAATCAGCAGCACCCCTGCACCCTGACAGAGCCAGAACTGAAGGGACCCTCAAAGACACACCTCATAGCCTGGGTCTCGAAGCATCTTAGTGCACACCGGGCCATCCCCAAGCTAAAAGCTAAAAGGCATCCTCACCCCCATTAGAGGGCTAGAGCATCCCATGCCTGAGGCCAGTGGGACCCCTTTATTTCTGGTCGAAATTTGCAGGACTCTTGGTTCATAAGCTGGTTCAGCCTCAGACAAAGAGATCTCTGGGGGCCTCTAACCCAGGCAGCTGGGATCAGGGGCCAAAGCAAGAAAGACAGAGGCAGGAAAAAGCAGGGGCCCAGCAACCACAAGTCACCTCATGTACCTAGAGAGCGCAGCCCCAAGTTTGGGGTTGCAGGGGTTGGGATGTGCCAAGTTCTGGTGCGACTCTTGGTGTGGGTGCACGGAGACTGTGCCAGGCTGAATCCCCAACCGAGCATGGGGTAGACAGTGATTCCCTAGTCAGGGGGGTGTCTGCCCCCCACCCCCACACCAGAGCACAGTTTGAGGAACCAGAGGTGGGATTAGGGGGTGCTGATGGACGATGAGGCTAAGGCACTGGGGCGCCTGTCCCCCAAGTCCCTAAAAGCCCAGTTTGAGGATCAGGGCATTAGGGAGCTACAGATGACTTTAAGGAGAAGAGAGCTTCTGTCTGCCCTCCAGAGAGCAGAGAAAGGTGCTGCAGGGATGGGTGAGCGAGCAGGGCTCAAGGGCGCTGGAACAGGGCACCAGGGTGAAAACAGACTGGACGAGAGAAACTCCTGAAGTCCAGACCTTGGGCTGGTGCCAGGTGGGTGCAGGTGGGGAGCAACTGACAGTCTGAGAACAGGGAGAGATGACATCACAGTGGGGTTTGGGGAAGTGCAGCTGATTGTGAAGGGGGTTGAGGGGACAGGTGAGGCTAGAAGCAGGGTGACCAGTAGGGACACCACCGGGCTATCCTGGGAAGGGACACTGAGGCAGGCCCTGGGCAGCACCATGGAGGTAGAGGAGAGGGGCTGTCTGCCCCAGCCTCCCACAGACCCCATGGAGCAAAGCTGCCTCGTGAGGCTGGCTCCGTGGACATTGGGAGGCATTGCCCCAGTGGGGGCCATCAGGAGACGTTGGGGCTGCCTGCGCAGGGAGGCCTGGGGAGCCCCAACTCTGCACCTGCTGGACACTCAGCAAACGTTCCTGGAGGGCCATCAACCTGGCCACCCTGGCTCCCAAGGGGGACAGCTGAGCGGTCTGGCTGCCACCCACACAGCAGGCTGAAAGTCGGGAACTCTAGAGACACAAATCCCATCCACCTCTCTCTGCTTCTATTAACCACCCCCCACTTGTGGCCCAGGAAGAGAGCCCAGAGCTGTGGCCTGGGGTCAAGTCCAGCCCCTCCCTGGCCACCCCACCTTTCCAAACTGCAGTTTGCTGTGAGTCATGCCTGCATGTGGTATGTGCCGCAGGTATGAGGACCTCCCACCCACCCCTCAGTCTACCCAGCTGCAACACAGGTGTCTCCAAACCCCCACAGACTTTTCTGCTGGAAAGCACATGACCTCACTGCCCATCTGCTCCAGCTCCGGGCTCTGCACTTGTTCCTCCTGCAGGAATGTCCTCCTCTTGTTTGCCTAGACAGTATGGGTGAATCTTTGGGGGCTCTCCCTGACCCCCAAACAGATGGCTTCTCCTCCTCCAAGCTCCCTGGTGCTGTGTCCTCCTCATCCCCTATCACTACCCTAACCTCAGTGGGTTTCAAGCATTTACACTCTGCTTGGTTAGTTCATGAACAAGTAAAAGACATATTCCAGCCATAGCGTGCAATAGAACCTTCCAGAAACACTGCCATACCACCCTTGGGATCCATGGCTAAGAAGGTTTGGCTCTTTGCCTATCTTGGGAGGGTTTCCTGTATGTCTACTTTGTGTTGACTATCCTCCCCCACCTCACTTTCTCAACTAGAGTTTGGGCTGGGTCCAGACAGATCATCCTATCAAGCTGTAATATTTTTAAGTGTAAAAGATCAATTTATATGTTAATTATACTGGAATTAAAATTAAAAATTTTTAATTTAAATAAGGATCTATTTAGAAGTTTTATGTATTTCTAATGCTGACATGGCACTAACAATGCATCTAGCACCATTTTAAGTGCCTGACTTGAATCAACACCTTTAATCCTGCACAACAATCCTGGGAAGGGAGGTGTTATAACTATCCCCCATCTTACAGAGGAGATGACTGAGGCACAGAGATCATGCAACCTGCCCAAGGTGGCAGGGCTATGAGCAGCCCAGTAGGGCTTTGATCCCAGCTCGGCAGGGTCCAGAACCCACGGGCCAGACATATGCTGGGTGCTAGGTTATGTGTACAGGTGAGCTGAAGTCCCCACCCCGCCCACCCTAGGCCCCTTCCTGCCTCTGTCTTTGAATACCAGTTCCCTCTGCCCACCCTCCTGTTTCCAGGCTGGGAAACTTCTCTTCACCTTTTAAAGCCCAGGTAAATGTCCCCTCTGTGAGTCCTTCCTGCTCCTCAACCAGGAGATTCTTCACCGATCCATCCCCCACATTCACAGCCCACCAAACACACTGCGGCTGGCTACAGCACAGAGTTCAGGGGTAGGAGGGATGTTTTACTCTACTGACCCCACCATCCAACTGGGATGGCCTCCAGGGCACAGCTCATGTGGATTGTTTACTCTTGGATCCCAGGCACTAGCACAAAGTGGGCGATTGAACATTTATTGAAGGAATGAGTATTGGATGGATGGATGGATGGATGGGTGGATGGATGGATGGATGGATGTTTGGTTGGATGGATGGTTGGATGGATGGATGGGTGGATGGATGGATGGATGGATGGATAGATGTTTGGATGGATGGATGGATGGATGGATGGATGGATGGATGGATGGATGGATGAGTAGTGGGTGGATGGGTGGGTGGGTGATGGATGGATGGGTGGGTGGAT
>NW_027397067.1:80949443-80976573 GCF_003265705.2 Callorhinus ursinus | reverse complement strand
GATGGATGGATGGGTGGATGGATGGGTGGATGGGTGGATGGATGGTGGATGGGTGGGTGGGTGGGGGATGGATGGGTGGATAGACAGATAGGTGGTGGATGGATGGATGGATGAGTAATGGTGAATGGGTGGGTGGGTGATGCACGGACAGATGGGTGGTGAGTGAGTCTGTCTCACACATGTCAACATCACGCCATCTCCCTTGGGGTCGGGCCAACCAGCCCCGCTCCACCCCTTCCTCTTGTGACACAGCAGTTACCTGGCCTCTCTGCACAGGTGTGCTCACCTGGGGGAGAGGACAAGAGCACCTGCCTGGCGGGTCCTTGGGGAGCGACTGACGACCTACGGCAGCATCTGGCACACAGTAGGTGCCTCACAAGCAGCAGCCCCCGTCTGCCATCCCCACGTCAGTGCCAGCAACACAGACACCCTCCCCCGGAGCTTCAGGGCCTCCAGCTCTGAGCCATCACCGGGCCTCCGTCCCTCCCGCCACCCCCTGGAGGCAGCATATGCTCATTGGCGCCAGGCTGCTATTTTTGTGCAGCGTGTTTCTTCTGGGAGAGAATCTTCCAGCAGCTCTGGCGCCCAGGGATGAGCCAGCCCTGCCCCATCATGGCCAGGAGGAGGGGCAGTTGGATTGCAGGCCCCTCAAATGTCCTGAAATTCCAGGAAACGAGGCTGGAAGGGCTATGGTTTTCTTGCCCTTCACCAGCAGCTGTCCACCTGCGGGGCAGCGAGGGTTCACGGTCACTTCCTGGGTCTCCAGCAGAGCCAACACAGGACCCAGTGACCTCACACCATGCAGGCTGCCTTTGGGACCATGTCCTGGGGCAGTGGCCTCAACTCCACAGCAACACAGAGCCCTAGGTGAGCTGGGCCCAGAGGCAGGAGGAAGAGGAGCCCCATCTTCCGTGATTCTGGGGTCAGCCCGGCTGACTGACCAACAACCGTGGCAAGCTGGCCAGCCCCCCTGTTTTGACCAAAGGTGTCTGGAGCTCAGATGGGGCTGGAAGTGGCCCCTGAGGGCTGGGGGGGGCAGGAAAACACCGTCAGGACTTGCTGTGGGGAATCTGGGGTCCAGGACTTCCCCCAGGGGTACAGGTGCGTTTCCCACCTCCTGCCCCACCAGGCCAGGTGGGGTGCCGGCCCTGAGGGCGGCCCCTTTTCCTCCAGCACACCCCCCATCCAACTGTCTGTCAGTGCACAGGTTCTGACCCCTTCTATCAGTGCCCGGAAGCCGTCCTATCCCTTGTCTGTCCATTCCAGAGGTCCCTGCCTAGTTCCAGGCCACCATCAGGGAGAGACCTCCATGAAGAAGTCATGGGGAGCCCCCAGCCATCGTTAGCTGTCCCAGCCCCGCCCCCCCCATGGGAAGTCCTGCTGCCTTCCCTCTCTGTAGAGCCTCACCCCAGGCGGGGGGCTCCCTACCCCACTCCTGCTGCCTCCTTACTCTGGGCCCCCCATCTCCGTAGCCAGGTGACCCTTAGAAACGTCCATCCAAAGCCTCCCGTGGCCGCCTCTGTCCCGCAGCCCCCACCTCAGTGCCCTCGGCTCCCTGACCACGTGGGCTCATGTCCAACCCCCCAGCCCCCACACCGCCTTGCCCTGAGCCTGCTCAGTCACGGAGTACCTGGGCGGCGGCCGCCAAGTGGCCCCCCAGTCCTCACCCTGCCACCCTCCCTACCCCCTGATCCCTTGTGGGGATGGAGTGCAGCGATTGGCGGGTGAGCTTCGGGGGTTCCTAGGCCCCTGGCTGAAATCACACGGCACCATCAAGTCCCAGAAGTCCCACTCCAACTGCTCACAATGGCCATTCCCACTGAGGTCAGCCCCACACCCCTCTTTATTCCTATAGCACAATGAGAGTCTGACACAAAGACCACCAGCCCATCCAGGCCCACCCAGAAGCCACCCCCCTCCTGGGCCCTCAGCCTGGCTCATTCAGCCCTGTCTTCCCTCTGTCCATCCGCCCCGGCCTCCGTCAGCCGTGTGCGGCAGTGAGAGAGCAGTTCTCATGACAACGGCCAGGGAGCCAGCTCTGAGGGGGGGTCACTGGGGAAATCAGCTCTGTGGAGGCCTGAGCTGCAGGCCAGGCTGGGGTGCAGGTGTAGGGGGACCCCACGGGTCACCAGGCAGCCCTCAGAAATGGATCACAGACCTGGCCACAGTCCTTGCTCCCTGTGGGGCCCTGGGCTTCTCGGCTCGCTGAGTCCCAGTTTCTTAAAAACAGACATATGGGGGCCTGTTTTATAAGGTTTGTGGGAAGGCGATCATTCCCAGCGATGATCGGGGCATTTTCAGAACCGCTATAAATGCTGGGCACTTTACACTCTCTGGCCTTCAAAAAAGCCCTCAGTGGAAAGTGTAGCTCTCCCATGTTCCAGAGAGAGAGAAGGGGGTCCCGGCGGGGAAGAACCCACTAGGGCCACTGGGCCGCTGGGCAGTCGGGCCCAAGTGCAGGACCCCTGGACAGAGGTCTTGTCCCCGGCTCCCTCTGGTTCCCAGCCGGACGCAGGCCACAGAGGCAGGGCTGAGGCCACACCCGGTCAGCCAGCAGGGTGCTGTTCTCCGGGGCAGGGGAGGGGGGACACTAGTTGAGCTCGTAACTCAGGACCCTTACACACACTTATGCTCCAGGCCCAGACTGACGAACGTTTGCCCCTGCATCCCCGAAGGCAATGGGAAGTGAAAGCGACCTTGGTTTGGGCTCTGCATGCGTGTGTGGTGCTGGGAACCGGATGTCCGTGCGCGGAGGACCGCGCCCACCTGTCGGTCACTTCACCCTTCACCACCTGCACACACCTGCACAGGTGTCACCACAAAAGAGGCAAACCTTTCTGTGCAGTGACTGAAGGCGGTTCTGACCTCGTGGGTCCCCTGAAAGCATCTGGGGCCCCTTCGGGGTTCCACAGGCCACACTTTGAGAACTGAGGAATTAGGTATGCTCCAGGAGGGCAGAGATCTTTGTTCTGGTCTCCTCCTGGAACAGAGCCCGGCACGGAGGAGGGGCTTGCTGAGCGAGTTCATGCCCCCTTTACACATAGGGAAATGCAGCCAGTGCCTGGCGGTGCCGAGCCCAGTGCCACACACGGGCCTGGACCCAGGCCCCGGGGCCCCCTCAGACATTGGCCCTGCTCACCCCTGCACCCGAAGGCCAGGTCCCCAGTGCCTCCGTCTCCCCACTGAGGCTCAGCTGTAATATCACATCATCACGAGCCCCCTACAGCCTCCGTACAACCCCCCCAGCCTCCACCACTGTCCCGGAGCGTCCGCTGACACACACCACACGTCTTCTAGCCCCGGGCATGAGCTCTGGGAGTGCAGGGCCTGCGTCTCGTCCGCGGCATGTCCTAACCCGTGCCAGCTTCGAGTAGGTGCTCAGTAGATGCCCACGGAAGGGTCGAGTCCACTGCCGTGAAGAACTGAGCCCAGGGCCCAGGGTGGCCGGTCCCAGCCGCACAGGACCTAACATCCCGTCCTAAATTCACCGGCGGTTGCTGCTGGCCACAGGGGGGCCCGCTCGCACGCGCACATGGGGAGGAGTAGCAGACAGGGAGGGAAGAGAGGGAGCCCCGCCCGACCCCCACTCCTCCCTGGGGACTCACCTTGTGCCAGGCTCTCTGCGGGGGCCAGGGTCAAAGTTCACAGGACCTGCTGCCCTCAAGGAGCCCGCCAGACCGATGGTCACAGTGATGTCGGAGAGAAAGCCCGTTCTCCCTAACAAGGCCTGCCCTCAGGAGGAAGCATCGTACCAGAGCCTCCCCGACCTGGGGGAAGGGAAGTCCCCAACTCCAGCCCCCAGCAGCCATCCTGTCGCACTTGGGGGCCGGGGACCCAGGCACGACCCAGGGCACAGACTGAGACCCTCCAGTGCTGGGCTCTGTGTGTATGCCCTCTCACACTTACGACCACCCCGTGAAAGCAGGTATACCCTCGAGCAGAAGAAGCAGTGGCTCAGAGAGGTTCTGTAGCTTCCCCAAGCTCACACAGCCAGCAAGGGAAGCCTTCAGAAGCCTCTCTGCCCAGAGCCCGCCATCATAGACCAGGCAGGCAGCTCCCTTCCCCTGCCCCAGGCTGCACACACAGCAGAACGTCCCCGGAAAGACGGGTTAAGACGCTTCGACATTTAAACAAAGGCGGTGGCCATGAGACCCCTCCCTTCGTCGGCTCCTCCTCCCTGCTCAGCTCATCCCAACACTGACTCGCCTGGCCTCCTGGGAGTCACTCATCCTGGCGTCCCACTTTGACAGGACCCTGCTCCAGTCCTGGTGGAGTAGACAGCCGCCAGGCCGACCTGACATGGGGGCAGTTCACCTGCAAAGCTACCATCTTACCGTTTGTGAAAGAGGGAGCAGATAGTCCCTGGTGGGAGCGGAGCATGCAGCGCGCACACGCATGGGCCTACCAAAGGGACACACCACAACAGCGACCGTGCCATCTGACCCCTGTGACGAGATCACGTGGTTCTTGAGGGACTCGGAACCTTCACGGAGCAGTGGGAGGGAATGTTGTGGACTGAGCGTGGGAAGACACTGGGTGCCTGGAAAGCTGGGAGTCACGTCAGCCCTCAGCAAAGGAGCCCATCCCAGCAGCATGCTCCCGCAGGCCCGAATCTCCCCCCTGGGCCCACAGGACTTCCCTGCGTGCCCTGACCCACCAGCCTACCTACCCTTGGGGCACCAGCAGAAGGAGCTGAGGTCGTCAGTGCATGAGTAAGGGCTTAGCCTGTGAACATGATCAAGGCTCAGTCCATGGCTGGGATCAGGGATCAGGACATTGCCAGGAATAGCACAAAGTCTATAACCAGGGTCAAGGCTCAGTTGGTCCCCAAGATCAGGGCTCAGCCTATGACTAAAGTCAGGGCTCAGTCTATGACCACAGTCAGAGTTCAGTGTTTGGGATTAGGGCTCAGTACGTGACCAGGATTGGATTCAATGTTCACCAGGGATCAGGGTGCTTGCTCCAATCAGGGGCAGGTCTCAGCACGTGACCTGGGTCAGAGGTCAGCGTGCGGCCGGGGTCAGGGCTCCGGCCTCACCGAGAGGGGGGATGGGCTCAGTGGCGCCACTCGGCATCCCTGCCAGGCTCCGTGTCTATGTGGCCGTCAGTGGAGTGTCAGCTAAGGAGAGATCTCAAGGAATTGGCTGTCACTCCTGACAGCAAACCACACTTGTTTTGCCTGATTTTTTTCTCCCTTCCCCTACCCTGAGCCTAGCCAGGCAGCAGGGGAAGGTGTAATTAAAAATCAGGTTTGTTAACACGAACACAACGTACATAATATTTAAAACATCCAAGCGCCTTTAACTCGCTACCGACGTGCATTTGCTCATTAAGCAGGATTTTTTTTATGGCAGCAACACTGCAAATAGCTCTTATTAAAATGCTCAAAACGCCATCTGGTCCTTAGCTGAGACTCCGAAGTGCGCGGAGGTGGCCCAGCCTGCCTGGGGACTTGGAGATTCCCAGCAGAGCGGCACGACCAGTTTCCCCACCCGGTCCTCCCGGGGGTCCTCTGCACCTCACTTCACTTCATCCCAGCACACAGATGAGGAGCCGGCAGCTGGGCCCGGGAAGACACTTGCCCGGATCGGCACAACTGTGGAGAGGAGACACGGGGGCGTGAGGCTGCGTCTTTCTGGCCCGGAGACCCAGGCTCTCTCCCGGGAGGATGGGGTTTGATGAGAGGCAAGGAGCCAGGGCAGCCTCGCCAATCGATGGGGCTGGGACGGAGGACAGGGAGCGAAAGAAGCCGGACTGGCCCAGTCTGGATGCTGGGACACCACGGCCTGGGGCCCAGCTCTGTGGACGGGGCAGGAATCCACTCTCTCACCAGGCTGTGGCCCTGGGGACCCACAGAAAGGGATTTGCAAATGGTCCTCCAGGATGGGGAAGGGCTGCCCGGCCTCCTGAGCCACCTGGGGGCTGGGCCATGTCCCGCGGGCTGTGGCCGAGCCCCTGAAAGGGAGGTCTGTGCTCCTGCCCAAACTGCTGCCTCTCTGGCTCCAGAACCAGAGATCTGATCCCAGAGGAGCAGGGATCCGTGCTAAACCCAGCCCGCACAGGCCCCGGGGATTGCCCGCATCTCGCCAGGCTTGGGCATCTTCCGTTGCTCCTCGTCCTGCTGCCTGTGCCTGCCCTGCTGGTTCCTCCAGGCCCCTCCACCCGCAGGGCGAGCTCCCTGTCTCAGGACAGACATGCAGACAGAGAGGACCCCCACTCTGCCCTCAGGTGGTTTGCAGGCCCAGGGCAGGTCAGGCGCTGGCTGGCTGGCCTCGGTGGCATGTAGGCTGCCCCCACCCAGCCACACCCACAGCACTGATTGTGGCTGGGAACTGGCATCTGGGTCCTTCAGCCATCACGGAGAGGAAGCCGGCACCCCCAGCCAGCCTCGGCCACAGCGGGAACCTGTCTGCCATCGCCCAGTGATGTGGCGGGGGTGGGGGGCGGAGTCAGCGTTGAGGGCAGGGGGGTGGGGCTCCTACCCCAGTCTGAGGTTCTAGCGGGCAGCTCAGCTCACCTCACCGACACATGCGAGCACATAGCATCTGCACACCAACTCAGCCCTGCCAGCAGCCGACAGCACCCAGCTGAGCAACAGTCGCTCAGACTGGCAACCTCCCTGGGGAGTGAGCCCTGGGGGATCCCAACCTGGGGTGCGGGAGGGGCCAGGGAGGCTTCCTAGAGGAGGTGTGATCCAGAGACCGCCTGAGCCAGAGAGATGGAGAGGAGGGGGAGCAGGGAGGTGCTAGGGCTCCTGGGGTGGGGGTGGGGAGGGGGAGGAGCCAGAGACTCCCCAGGGCCACGGGGTTGGGGGGGGAGCAGATCCAGGGAGGACAGCCACCACACTTCACCCGTGAGCCACAGGCAGGACTTGCAGAGCACACCCAGGAACACAGCTTGGAGGCAGGGAGGCTGAGATGAGGGGAATGGGAGGCAGGAGGGCCCCCCCTCCGCGCACTGAGTGAGCTCCCCGCACCCACTCACCCCTCCGCTTCTTCTGCACCCTCCTGGGGGCCTTGCAGACATAGCTGTCCCTGGGGATGGAAACAAGTTTGGAGCCCCAAACAAGGCCCCCAAACCCGCTCGGCCTCAGTTTCCTCATCATTACGGTGGTCCTCGAATCACAGAGCTCGGAGAGTTGCTCCAACAGAGAGTGGCTGCATGGGTGGAAGCTTCCAGAACCGTATACAAAAAACACAGCGGGCGCAGATGCCCAGACACACACGCATGCACACACGTGGATGCGTGTACACACGTCTGTGCTCACACAGACACACCCAWCCACACTAGCAGGCCCACACGCMCACAGGTGCATGCACAGACACACCCATCCACACTAGCAGGCCCACACGCCCACAGGTGCATGCACAGACACACCCATCCACACTAGCAGGCCCACACGCACACAGGTGCATGCACAGACACACGCCAGTACTTGCACACGGCACTCGGAGCTCAGCACACCCATTCTTCTCATGCCCCAGTCTCCACAGCTGTGGCCTCGGGCAGGATTAACAGGCATCAGACACACACCCTGATTCTAAGAAAACAGGGACCCGATATTCCTGTTAATAAACCCAATAACACATGCTCCAGTAAAAAGTCACAAGCAGACAGTCCTCTCCGCCGTCCCTTTGATCAGGGCTCTGGGTCCTGCTTGGGGAGCCTGCCCCGCACCTGCCCCAGACGCGCTCCGCCCCCGCCTCCCTGCACGGACCTCTGGAGAAGCCTGGTGTGCACGCTCAGATCTGGGCCCGGGGCTTGGCAGGCATGGCTCCTCCCCTGCCCCGTCCCCAAGCAATAAGTGACAGTTTTTAGAAAGTGTCAGTGTATTCCCAGCTGTTGTTGCCAGAAAAAGGAAAAAAAGAAAAAACCTTCCTTGGTTTCAAGGAAACTCACAACAACTTCAGAAAAACACGTGAACATGATGGATGTGCTCATTTCCCTGAAGATTCAGCCAAGGCCAGAGGCCCCGCGTTTGGCACATGCGGTTGGGGCCACTGGAAGTGGGCCGGGCGGGGGGCCGGGGGCCTTGTCCGGGTCTGGCATGGCTCCTTCCCGGGCAACGCCAAGCTTCCTGAAAGGAGCCACCCTTTATTCCCAGGAATAACGGCTCTTGACATAAACGAGTCCCGCTAGCAATTAGCCGTGATTAATGCAGAGCTTCACCACAGAAGCAGAGGAAGTTCATAGTCCCCGGGAGGAGGTGGGCGACAATCGCATATTCATGGATCTGGAACAAATGTGCGTTTAAGGGGAGTGGGGGAGGCTCCCTGGGACTTCTTCCAGCCCCAGCTCTTGGCCTGGGAACGGGCTGAGATGCAGCGTGGCCGTGACTGCGGACAGGACCGGGGTCAGGGGAGTGAGGCCCACCCCGGCAACTCCCCACTGTCAGACCCAGCCACGGGGAGGCTTTGGGCCGAGACCTGGATGAGCCACACCTGGGCTGAACACAGACACACATCGGCCCCTTCGGCCCCCATGATGGCTTGACCCCACCCCGTGGGGAGACACCCCATCACCCCACTTCGCAGATGAGGACTCCGGAGCTCAGAGAGGTCAGGGAGCTTGGCCACCATGCAGGGCCATCCTTGGGAGCACAACGCTGGAGCCAGAAGCCTGCTGGGTCACTCTCCGCCCAGCCATTGTGGCATTCCTTGGTTTCCCCAACTGAGAAGATGGGGATGTTGGGGACTCACCTAGTCTGGGGCTGGGATGCTGCCGGGCACCCCCTGCACCCTGCCTTCACACCTGTCTCCTGGGGCCCACGTGAGCCCAGTGACACCTGAACTTCAGAACCCTGGAAGCCTCCTGGCCCCTGGCCTCCTAGGTGGAACCTAACCTGGCCTCTGCTGGAAGCCACCCCTCCCCTGCCCCCATCAGGCCCCGAGATTCCTGTCAACTCTCCCATGGTGGGGAAAGAAGGGCTGCTGGAGCCGTCAGCAACTCTTCTTACTGTAATTTCAGGGCTCATTGGTGCTCGGTAATTAAAGGGCCATAGGAGAACTCATCGCCCCTAACTCAGCATTAGGGCCTGAAATGGGCCTCAGCAGCTCCACCAGGGACAGTCCCCACTGCACAGAGAAGAACCAGGCTCCCGGACAAGTGTCAGGGGCCCACCAAGCCGAGGGGCTGCGGGTGCACCTCTCCTGGGCTGTGAGTGACTCAGCCACCATGAGACAAGACCTCCTTCTGTGCTGAGCCTGTGTCCCCCACACACCCGTTAGCCTGCAGGCCTTCAGCGGACTCCCACCTCTGTGGATGAAACTCCATCCCTCCCACTGCCCCAGCCCAAACTTGGGCATCCCTGACTGCTCTCCTCCCCTGCTTCCCGTCCAACCTTCAGGAAACCCTGCTGCCCACCCACTCAGCTCTGATCTCCAGCAGGTTTGCCTAGATTCTCCCAGCAGCTCGGCCTCCGCTCGGCCCGCCCCCAAACTTATTTCAACTCACAGCAGCCAAACAATCTTTCTAGACCTTCCAGACCTTTCTTCCCAACCTTTCCTTCGTTGTCACTCCACACACCTAAGGGAGCTTTCAGACACATTTCCTGATTTGCCACCAGAAACATGATGCCTGCGTCTGTCTGGGTCCCGTGCGCACACCTGGGCCACACACACGAGGAGTAAGTCTTCTTCATCCCCAAGAGCCAGACTAGTGCCCTGCCGCCACGAGAAGGCATGTGTGATCTCTGCTCCCAGCCCCCACCCTGGGACAGGAAGAGCCGCTGCAGGTGCCCCCAGGCCAGCCCTGGGCCTCGGCATGGTGGAGGAGCTGGTCACTGTGGCAGAGGGACTCATGCTGGTAGTAAACGTCCTAGAAGTCACAGACCTCATGGTGCCCAGGACTCTGTGGCCAGCACTAGTCACATCGGTGAACAATGCGAGTGACCACCCAGAGCCGATCTGGCCAGCCCACGCCAACGCCCATGGCCTTGACCTTGGCGTTGAGCTCTTCATCCAGACGGCCGCCTACAGCCTCTGCCGGCCCAGCCTTCATTGTCATTCCAGGCCAGTGCCTTTTCCAAGGCCGAACAGGGGCGTTATCTAAAAGGGGGAGGGACACAAGTGGGTCCTCACGGCAACTCAATTAATCCTCTATCGGAAATTCTAACACAATCAATTTGGGGAGCAGGCCGACATCATAACACAGTAATTAGGAACAACTTTCAACTCTCAGCTTCCTTTGAAGATTGTAATTGCAATTAATTAAACATCCTCGCTGCTCCTCAGAGTCTGTTCCAGAGGAAAGTGGAGCAGAGACGGGGGTGGGGGGGTTGCCCCGACCCCTGTTCTCAGCAGCCCAGGAATCTAACAGGGAATACAGAAGGGCGTGATGCCCCTGTCTCCCTGGGAAAGCCTGTGGAGATTGTGAGGGAGAGGACCCCAGCCTTGGGGCTCTGAACCAATGCCCCGGGATCCTGACCTCTCCCCCAGGCCCCACCTGCACCCTGAATGGAAGGTGGGCCCCAGGCTCTGCAGGAGACACAGTCACAGGCAGCCTCAGCCCCAGGGGCAGCAGCAGGACCCTGGACAGCGGAGGGGCGGCCACCCTGGCTTAACACAAGGGGACGAGGGATAGACGGTGGGAGAGTGGACAGTCGCAGTGGAAACACTGTCCTCTCCCTGTCAGGCTCTCACCGTGGGCCAGGCAGGGCCCAGGGACCTGACCGACAAGACCCGCATCCTCCCACAGCCCAGGAGGAGGACCCACAACCCAAAGCCCCAGAAGGAGTGCTGGCCAAGGGCTGCCGAGTCAGGAGAAGAGAGACTCAGTATTCCCACAAGGCCTGTGCTCCCCAAAACCTGGCTATAGCCGCTGCTGCCCCAGCGAGTACCAGTGCCCAACATCACAGGGGTAGGCCCCTGACACCAGAGCCACACAGTCCAGCCCACACCACCCAGCCGGATTCTCAGGTGGCAGATCTTCCGGGAACTCAGTGGGAGGAAGGTGGGGTGAAGTGTTGCCACCTGGATCCAGGCATTTCCTTCCAATTTACAAAAACGATTCTTCTTATAATTCTAGCTCCAGTTCCTAAGACTCAAAAGCCAGCCAAATGAGGAAGACAGTGAAGCCAAACATGAGAGGCACATTGCCCCCGAGGATCATGCCTAAGGAAAGCTAGGGCAATTGGGCACAAATGTGCTCCGAGCATCCCAGCAGCCAGAGCAAAAAGGGCAAAATGAGGGCTCCATGGCGCCCCCTGTGGGATGGAGAGAGGCAGAAGAAGCTGAGTCCCAGCTGCAACTGCCCACACTCTCACTGCAGGGACAGCAGGCAGGGTGTTGTCCTAACCCCCAACCCCCGAGCTTCCTCATGTAGGCAGTGTTTCTCCTCCCTGAACACTCAGCCCCAGCAGTGGAGCCAGCACCGAGCTGGTGTCAAAAAACAAATTAGACTTTCAACCCCGCTTTACACTACAGGGTAGAAGTTCATTTTTCTGACCATGCTTCTCCATGGGACCAACATATCTAACTGGAAGAGAAAATGTGTGGTTTGGCAGGAAATGTCAGCCCTGGGGCCAAATCCTAGTGCTCACATCTCCTGGCTGAGATGGACATGGTGGTCATTCCATTCTATCAGCCCTTCCATTCTGCCCTACCCCAAGGCTCACAGTGCTCCAGGCCTTATTCTTACAATCCAGTCAAGAGAACCCCACACCCTGGCCATGGGGATTGATTCAGGTAACACAGCCTTAAGCCAGTTAAGGCATGTTACTGAGTGAATCAAATCTTGCATCCTGGATCAAACCTTACCTTGAAGCTCAGTTTACTTCTAGATCTTCCAGTTATATGAACCGTTTTTGAACCTTTTGTAGTTTAAGCCTGTTGGAGCCTGGCCACGGTTTTAACACGGAGTTCTAATAATACACGGGTAAGCCCCGTTCCCCTCTCTAGGTCTCCGTGTCTTCAGCTGTCTGCCGACCCCATGGAAGTGCCATGAGGATGAAATGAGGGTGTGATTGTGGAAGGCTTTGGAACTGAGAACCCCACACACCTGTGAAGAAGATGGCTCTTGGTCGGTCCCGGCAGCTCCCTTCCTGTGCACTGGGCCCTGGCCCCGCAGCCCCTGCCTCCAGCCCTTGGACAGCTGAAGCTCTGGTATCTCCCAGCCTTTGCCCGCACCCTCCCTTCTGCCTGGAGCACCCTCCCCCAGCAGGCATTTGACTGCTTCCTCCCATTTTTCCAACCTCAGTATAAACGCCACCTCCTCCAAGAAACCCTTCCTGACCACCCTGTGTGAAATATGGTCTGTCCCTACTCATTTTCTTCCTGGCACTTATTGCCATGTTTTACTTTTTTATTTTAATCACGTCAGTGTCTTTATTAAGTTACTCATCTGGGGTCTTGGTGCCCTAGGTCAATGCCTCTCAAACTAGTGGTGGTAAAGGACCAGCGTTTTCATTTCCAGTCTGTCCCTAATACTGTCATAAACTATATTAAAAATACATTTCTAGAAAATGTTTTACTTAAATACTAAACAGAAACCCCAAATTTTTGTCATTACTCTCTGCAGTCATAAAACTACTCTGCCAGCTTGTTTCAAGAGTTTTTAAATGGTGACTCCATCTCTGCTGTTTTGGGAGAGGTGCAAGCTCAGTCCCCACAGGGCAAGCAAAGCCGTCAGAGTAACGACCCCAGGAGGTAGCTATAAACCCCTGGCTTCCTTGCCCCTGGGGTGGGGCATGCGTCAGCTCTGGGGGGATCCCCAGTTGCCCAGAGTGTTAAGTCCCTGGGCACCACACCTGTTAAGGGCTTCCTTCCCTTCTCTGTCACTTCCCCGCTCCTCCACCAGTGTGTCACCTCGCAAATAAAGTGCACTCGAGTCCACGTTTAGGGACCACTTCTGGGTGTACCTAAACAATTAATACACAACATAGGATGTACAATACCTAACGTCATTACTGCTGTCGCCCTACTGTGAGCCAAATGCATACATATTACAAAGCAACTGTTGTGCATCTCAATAAAATGGAAAAGACAAAGTCCATGGGTGCAAGGAGCTTGGAGTCCTGCGGGGATCTAAGGGAACCACCAGTGGGAGAGGAGGAAGCTGGAGACCCCTCTTGCAGAGCCGAGAAAACTTCTCTTCCAGAGGTGAGCACTTCCTGTCACTGGTTCTCCAGCAAGCCAAGCAAGGCTCTGGAAAAACCACTTCTGCCCACGACTGGGAAGCTATAAATAACTCCCGGATCAGAAGAAAGGAAAAAAGAACTCTGGTTCCATCTGCACTGGAGTGAGAATGCACCCTCCCAGCGCGCCGACCTCCCCTGCACACCTGGGGTCCAACCCCACGCGCCCAAGAAGAAACCTCAGCCTTTGGTCCCCAGGTCTGCGGAGGAAGCCGCCAGCCGGCCCACAGTAGACAGGCCTGTCGCCGCGGAGGAGGCTCGCTCACCCGTGGTTGTTCCGGGCTCACAAGAGGCATTGGGGGGCATAGGAGGAGGCACCCCTTCTCCCCAGAGCCAACAGGGAGGGCGGCAGGGGAGCAGCCGTTCTGGGGACTGCTCCATGCGGCCTTCCTGCCTTAGCGGCCCTGTCCCTGCCATGTCCTCTCCGCCACCCACCCTGCACTCTCCACTCCCCATATCCTTTTCTGCCCTGCACCTACTGCCCTTCCCTCTGCCTCTCCAGCTCCCCAGACCCCGAAGCCCCTGTGTCTTGGAAAAAGGAAACACCACTGAACTGGAAGTTGGGTATACAGACCGATCACAGATGTTCCTTGCAGGAACCAGGACCTCGGTGTCCCGACCTGTGGGATGGGCGCGCTACTCCCCACCACGGGGCTGGGGCTAGGATCCCAGGGTGTAGGCCCTGCGGGTGGACGCCAGGCCGCCGCCACCCCCATCCCAGGTCGGGTCCCTCGGACAGCCCGCCCCGGTTGCCATGCGGATTTCACTCGTCACTCACTCTCCGCTGGAGACCCGTGTGGATCCCCGGCAGCACCGGTGACCACGCCTGGCCCCGGGGTCAGCCCCTTGTCCCGCCCTCGCCGCCTGTCCGGGGGTGTCCAGCAAAGAGCCTGGTTGGTTGAAGCGGAGCAACTCTTTATTGACAGCGTGCGGCGCGGGCTAGCCCAGCCTGGGGGCGCCGCCGGGGGTGGTGGCCTCGGGCCCCGCGGGCCCCGGAAAGGCGGAGCCGGAGCCGGGCCCCGGCGCCAGCAGCAGCAGGCCGGGCCGGGGCGCCCCCGCGCTGGCGTAGCTCAGGGCCAGGCGCTCCAGGCGCCGCTTGCGCACCGCCGCCTGGGCCGTGGCGTGCAGGGGCCGCAGCAGCGCGGGGGGCGGCGCGCCTGGGCCGCGCAGCAGGAAGTCGAAGCCCGCGCGGTCGTGCGGGTCGTAGAAGAGCGGCCCGCGGGCCGGGTCGGGCCCCGGCGGCCAGGCGAACGGGAAGGGCAGCGTGAAGTCCTCGGTGAGCACCCGGATGGCAAAGTCGTCCTCCTTGCCCAGCGCGCGGTAGGCGCGCCCGATGCCGCGGAAGTGCGCCGCCCAGAGCTGCGCGTCGCCGCCGTAGATGTCCGGGAACGGGGGCTCCAGGGGCGGGGGCGCGGCGGGACCTGCCGGGCCCACGGGGCCCCGGGAGTGACAGAGGGCAAGTGACCACGTGCGGGCGGTGCCGCCGGCGGGGGGGGGGGGGGTAGCGAGGAGGGAGTGAGGGAGCCTGAGAACCTGCCTCGGGGCTGGCCCTGGAAGGCGGAGGTGGGACCCCGGGGCTGACAGGGGAGGCAGGAGGCGAATTCCGGAGGGGACAGCGCCCACAGACTAAGAGGGCAGAAAGGCGCCAAAGGCTGCCCACAAGAGTAGGCCGCTCAGCACCGCTTGGGCGGAAAGTTCCAGACAGGGAGGAGCCTGGGGAGTTTGTCAGGGCCTCCTGAACAAGCTCTGGACCCTGGGCTCAGCTCACAGTAGCGGTTGGGGAAGGGCGTGATGTGGTCACTCTCTGTTGAAAACTGATCCTAGGCTGTGCAGAAAATGGACTGTGGGAGCCCAGCGTGGAGGTCGGATCAGGCCCCGGGGAGGATGAGGTAAGGACACCGCCAGGAGAAGTGCTTAGCTGGGAGGAGACCAAGAGGCCAGATGCCAGGCCTTGAGGATGGAGGTGGGGAGGAATCGGGGGTGACAACAGGTTCCCAGCCTGGCACAGCGACCCTGGGACCCAGGGGGAGGGGCAAGCAGCCCCAGGGGATAGAGGAGTCAGGTTGGGAGGTGAATTGGTTCTGTGTCTGTTGGACACCCTCCCCTGGGAGCACATCAACTTTCCTGTGCCTCAGTTTCTCCCTCTAAAAATTGGGAACAATCAAGCCTGTTCTGCCACCCTCACAAATGAGATGGCATTGAAGAACCTACTTTGTCACTGGAGAGTGATTTCCTAGCTCAGCCCCATGGCTGTAGCAGAGCCACCGATCCCCCGGGGGTAGAGGGGGCGGACGCGGCTCTGAGCAGGGCCGTGGACAAGGCCAGAGGGGCCACTTCAGGGAGCCATTGTGCTCAGCACCGTGGACAGCTCCAAGGTGGCCTTGGCAGGGGCCTCCCACCACTGGGCTGAAGGGTCCTGTCTCCATCCTGCCGCCTGCCTGCCCTGCAGGCTTCTTGGGGGAGCGGCTGGGTTTCAGTACCAGTGGGTGGCACAGGGCTGTGGGGTGTTGCCGTGAGTTGGGAATGAAAGAAAGCTGCAGAGAAGAGAGGAGTTCTGGATGCTGCCCCCAGGAGAGGAGAGGGGAGGGCCCTGGCCACATGAGAGGAGTGCCACCTTCTGCCTTGCGTGTGGCCAGGTGAGCTGATCGTTGTGGTGCAGACAGGTGAGGTGGTAAGGGCAGCAGTAAGGGGACCATGAGGAAGCCCGGGCAGGAATGCGGGTGAAGGGCTGGTGGCTCAACCACAGCTGCAGGGGGAAGCGCTCAGATTGTGAACGTGGCTTGAGGATGGAAGGACTGGATTTGTTGATGGAAAGGGTGGCGCAGGGGAGGGGAGAAAAGGGGAAGATGCTGGACCCTAGCACCTGGAGGAAAGGAGGAGCGATGGGGTGGGGAGTCAAGAGTCTGATTTGGGGCAGGTGCTGGTGGCCTCTAGACAAGCCAGGGACGAGGTGTAGAGGACAGTCAGCTTGGGAGTCTGGAGTTGGGGCAAAGGCTCCAGGCTGGAGCTCTAGACACCTGGGAGATGGAGCTGAACGAGGCCACTGGGCCAGAACGTGAACAGAGAAGGGTCTGGGGCCCCCGCTGTCAATAGGTCAGGGAGAGGAGGAGGAATAGGCAGTGATGCGGGAGGGAGCCAGGAGCACGAGCAAGCCTAGCGTGGGTCTCTGGGGGCCAGGCGCGGAGGAGGGGCGCTGCTCAGCCCAGAGATGCTGGTAAGTCCCATCAGACGAGGCCTCAGAGCTGACCCCCCGTCTGGCAAGCAGGAGGTCATCCGTGACCTTGAGCAGACCTGCTTTAGTGAAGTGCCGGGGAAGGAAGGGCAGGTTCCAGTGGGCTCTTGAGCGAGTGGGAGGGGAGACGGGGAAGCAGCAAGTATAACTAACCTTTGTGAGGAGTTTTGCTATAAATGGGGAGCAGAGAAACAGGAAGGTAGCTGAAAGGGAAGTGGGGTCAAGAGACAGGGTGCAACAGCATGCTTTTATGTTGCTGGAAAGATCTAGCAAGGGGAGAGGATGTCACGCTACTGGAGAGAGAGGGTGGGGGATGGCCCTGAGCAGGCAGCAATGTCGGCCTTGCTGGCCCTGCTCCTCCTCCTCCTCCTGGCTAAGAGCAGGGATTGGGTGGAAGAGCCGTGGGCACAGACACAGGTGGGCAGGTGCCTGTGGTGCTGGGGACCCGTGGGAGTCCTCTTCCAATGGCTTTAGTGTCTTCAAAGGGGGAGCAGGGCCAGCGGCGGAGTGGGAGGGGGGCGCACTTGGAGCCAGAGAGACCGGACAGAGGGAGGGATGCGGTGGGAGCCAGCAAAGACCAAGGCCCCTCAGGCTCACAGTCAGGAATTTAAAGAGCATTAGCGGGTGAGTTTATCCCCAGCTCGGCTCAGCTGTATGGGTGCAGGCGGGGCGTGGGCGGGGAGCTGGGGGTTTGCCAGGCTGGTACAATAAAACACAGAGGGCCCAGGGAAAGAGGGTGTGTGTGTGTGTGTGTGTGTGTGTGCGGGTGTGTGTGCGGGTGTGATGATCATGGCAGAGCTGGGTGAGAAGAGAGGGAGGGAGGGAGGGAGGCAGGGCAGGTGGAAGGATGCAGAACGTGCTGGAAACAGTGGACTGTGGCTCGCCCAGGAGGGCAGGAATCCTGCTCTGAGGGCCTGAGCTCGGGAGAGACTCTGGGGAATGGGGTCAAGGCCAGGCTGCAGTTCGGGTGCTGACAAGGCCAAGGGCATGACAAGGGTGAAAGTGGGGGTTGGGGAAAGGGGCACAAGATGCTCCAGAGGAGTCTGGAGAACTGAGGGGCCAGGGTAAGGGAAGACATCAACAAAGCATTGCCGCAGAGATGGAGGGAGGGGCAGGGCCAGAGTCCCAGATTCAAGGGGGTGGATGATTGCCCCTCTCCAGGAGGGGTAATGGGTGTGTACTTCTGAGGACCTGGGATCCAGCACTGGGGTTTTAAGGAGGCAGTGAGGGAGGGGGGCAGAGAATGATCTGGAAGGGCCCTAAGGAGTGAGGAGAACCCTTGGCCCACCTCGAGGCTCAGGGGTCCAAGGGCTGCAGGACCCCTGGGAGGGCTGCAGGGCAGTGGTCCTAGAGGAGATCAGGAAGAAGGGAATGTTAGGGGTGAGGTCAGTGCCCCCCCCACCCCCGGCCCTGTCCCGCTGCGTGACCTTGGCAGAGCTCCCCCGCAGGAAGAGAGGGTGGGATGGCAGCTTCCTCTCCCACATTCTCAGAGCCCTAAATGCCAAGGACACCCCTTTCTCCTCCATCCCTCCCCCCACCATGTGACTTACCTGGAGTGGCTACAAGAGGAGGGGGCAGACCTGCTGGGCTGGGGTCCCCCGAAAGAGGGGAAGCCATGTCAGCAACCGGGGATCAGGCTTGTTTACCTGGCTGCCCAGGAGACCAGGGGAGGGGCCTTCTGGGGGAGAGAGAACATTGCAATTAAAGGGGCCTCACCTGGAAGTGGCCTGGGGCCGGGAGGGAGAAGGGTAAAGGGGGGTTGGTGGCTCCCTCCCCCGACACCTCTGCATCTCACCTGGCCCTGCTCAGGAACCATCCGACCCCACCCTGGCACTCAGACACGTCTGGGCCCCTCCCCACTAACCCACCGAGGTTCAAAGGCCCCCATGCCTCTTCTTCCCCTGTCGCTTAGCTCAGTCTGGTGTCCACAACGCCCATCGGGCATGCTCACAAGGCATCAGAGCCCAAAATCCATCCCACAGGCATCCCACCAGTATTCGGGGTCCGAGGGTCTGCGGATCAGCAGCCCTGTCTTCAGCAACTCCAGTAGTCCCGTGAAATGGGTCAGACCAGGCCCCTGGCCTCAGGGCACCTGATGGGTTCAGGTTCCCTCAAAGTGGACCAAGCCCTGGTGAGGGAGCGGGGACAGGAGCCGTCAAAAGGAAGGTAGCCCATGACATGCGCATGGTGGGTGCTGACCACTGGGGGACAGCCTCGAAGTCACCCCGCCCTCCAGGGGTTCACCCTGCCCGGGGGGGTGGGGCATGTTCCCCAGCACTGCGGCCTGCCAGGGGGCTCCAGTGTCCGTACTCGGGGAAGACGGGAAAGGGCTGGATGCCCAGCTCAGACTGTCCCAAGTGCACTGAAGGTCACACGCGCCCAGGGCGGTGCATTACCACAGCCCACTGTCTGCTGGAAGAGCACAGCGACTGGGTTGGCGAGGGCGTCTTCCAGAAGCCTGGCCCCTGCATCTCCACATCTCTTCTACAGTGCAAACTCACACTCATCCTTTAGGCCCTAGCTCACGCTGCCTCCTCCAGGAAGCCCTCTCTGCCTGTTCCGTACACCTCAGAGGCCCACAAGACCCAGCTGGCCCTCCCACTGGAAGTCACATGGGGGTTGTGCCTTCCTTGGTTAGAGACCTTGGGTTAAGCTAAACACGCTCACTGCAGGCTGGGCAAACCACATTACCTCCCCGGGCCCCAGTTTCCCCATCCATAAAACAGGGCTGAAGCAGCCTACACACCTCAGTGAAAAAATTAGTGTAAGGGGGGGGTGCCTTGGTGGCTGTCAATTAAGCGTCCGACTCTTGATTTGGGCTCAGGTCCTGATCTCAGGGTCGTGGGATGGGCCCCTGTGTCGGGTTCCCTGTGCTCAGCAGGGAGTCTGCTTGAGTCCCTCTCTCTGTCCCTTCCCCCCGCTCGCTCATGCTCTCTCTCTCTCAGTAACTAAATACATAAATAAAATCTTTATTAAAAAAAAATAGTGTACCGTAGAGGAGGGATGATATAATGTGACGGAACCGGAAATGCAACGACAGGGTTACAAAGAACGGCCCCCATCCCTGCGGACGGGCTTCCTGACGACCTCGGGACAGGATCTCACGGTTGAAGAACCTCCAGTCCCTGAGCTGATGGGACTAAGGCTGGAACCCTCCCCAGCTCTTCTCTGCAAGCCCTTGCAAGTGCGTTTGACACTCACCAGCAGAGAGGACAGGCAGCACACGGAACAGAGTCCCCGTATTTCTGAAGCTGCAAGGGTAGGAGCCACACACCCCGTGCACCCTCCAGTGTGGGCCCAGAGCGCAGGTTCTCCTTCCCCCGTGGTGTCTCAGGGCCGGGGAGCTCCACGGCATGAGCACCAGCCCCGACGAGTGTTCCCGGGCCCCGGCCTCCAGCCCAGACGTCCAGGCCCTGAGTGGCGTGGTGGGGTCCCAAGAAGCAGTAACTCAGGGCCCCGTGAGCCCCCGCACGAGGCACAGTACCCTCCTCCTGCACAAGCCCTTTCCCACCCACCAGCGCTTCCGGAGCCCCTGGTCAAGCCAGGCCCGGGGCTGGACATGCAGGCTGAGGGCCTGGCCCTCACGGTCCTCGTGCGGCAAGAGCACAGCCAGCCGTAGGCCCGAGAGCCAGCCACGGGCAAGTGGGTGCCTGTGTTTCACGTGACAGGGACTGTTTTCCATCATCCCGTGCTCCAGCCACACGGGCCACTGAACACCAGCTCTCAGGGCAGGCGGCAGCGCTGGGGGGTGGCTCAGCCATCCACAGCTTGGGGTTACCACAGGAGAAAATAATGCCATTTCTGACATTCTACAGAGCATCACTGGGCACCGCTGGGGACCAGGACCTGCCACGCCGTGGCCGCTCGGCCAGGGTGTATTAGTCAGGGGAGCGGCGGTGACAAAGAGCCCCCGGTACGGCAGCTTCAGGAACACGGAGCACCATCCCTCCTGCAGTGTCTGTGGCAGGCCTCCAGCAGCTCGGCTCCAGAGCCTCCACACCCCAGGGGTGCGGGCTCCCCCCAGCTATGACTCTGCCCCCTCACGAGTGTCCCCTGGTGGGAGGTCACGCCCCATGGCATTCCAGCTGCGAGGAGGGGCCAGAGGCCATCCGGGGCCAGCAGCTTCCTTGTAAGAACAAGAGGAGAAACTGCACTTGGACGCTCTAACTTCAGGGGCCAATTGGGTCCCCAGGCCCTCTTGGCTGCAGGGGAGGCTGGGATATGTAGCCCACACCTGAGCCGTCAGGTGCCAGCATCTGGAGGGACAGCTTCCAGCTTGCCGCAAGAATGCAGACAGGCCCAGGGGGTCTTGGCTTGGGCTCCCCCAAGCACTGTGTTAGTTCCCCAGGGCTACTGTGACAATCACCACCAACAGTGTCACAGGGTCAGCATCAAGGGGTCCGCAGGGCCGCACTCCCTCCAAAGGCTCCAGGGGAGAATCTGTTCCTCGCCTCTCCCAGCTTCTGGGGGTTGCTGGCATTCCTTGTTTGCGGCCACATCGCCCCACTCTCTGCCTCTGTGGTCACGTGGCCTCCTCTTTGTGTATCAAAGCTCCCTCTGCGCCTCTCTCAGAAGGATCCGTGTGATTGCATCAAGGGACCGCCTGGAAAATCTGGGATAATCTCCCCATCTGAAGCTTTCTGACTTAATCCCAGCCCCAAAGTCCTGTTTTGCTGTACAGGATAACAATTCCCTGCTCCGGGGACTCGAACATCAACATCTTTGGAGGGCCATTATTCAGCCGCCCACCAGACCTTAAGGCAAATCATTTGAGGACAAGAGGTCACTTGAGAAGCCATCCCAGGGCACACTGTAGGGGATGGAAGGAGGCTGATCTGGACTGTTACCGGGCAAGTGGTTCTCCCCGGAGCCACCAAGGCTCCATCCCACCAGCTGATGCCCTGGCACCTTCAGCCAGTGGCCTCAGAGCCCCCTCAAGGAAGACAGGCTGGCATTGAAATGCAGCAAGAGGAAATGCCCGGTGACATGGGTGGGGAAACAGTGTCCTCTGCTCCCCAGTCCTCACCTTCAGGAAGCTTGCAGTCTAGTTGGAGAGATAGATAAAAAGCAAGTCAAAGGGGTCCCTGGGTGGCTCAGTTGGTGAAGTGTCTTCCTTCAGCTCAGGTCATGATCCTTGGGTCCTGGGATCGAGTCCCGCATCGGGCTCCCTGCTTAGTGGGGAGCCTGCTTCTCCCTCTCCTCTCCCCTCATGCTCTTTCTCGCTATTTCTGTCTTTCTCTCTCAAATAAATAAAATATTTTTTTAGAAAAAGACAACTTAAGTCAGTAAATAAAAGAATTATCCATTGTGATAAGGCTAGAGAAGGAAACTGTCAGGGAGCTGGGGCAGAGGCAGGGGCTGTGGGGACACCCCATGTACTATCTTGTGGTCCAAGACAGCTTCTTGGGGGAAATAACATTGAAGCTGAGGTTAAGGAAGGACAGTATGTCATGTGAAGGGGGGAGAAAGAGGGTCTGAGAAACCCTTTGCATATGCAAAGGCCCTGTGGCAGGAAAGACACAGTGCTTGAGGAACAAGAACTAGCCCAGGAGGCCATGTGGCTGGTGAGCAGTGAGCTCACCGGAGAAGGGAGAGCACCAAGAAGACTTGGGGACCAATAGGGGCCAGTCCCCTTCTCCAGCTGGGAGTCACAGCCCAAGCGTTCCTTCCACCACCTCCTTGGTCTCGGCCACCTCCCTTCTCAGCAGGGCTCCTGCTGCATGTCTTCCCTTCTCTGCCTCCCCGTCACCAGAGATGCAGGTGCCTGTCTCCTTGACAGGCCAGCCAGGGTGTCCGGGGGAGCGAGCAGTGCCGGGAGAGGCAAGCAGGCCCTGCGGGACTTGCCCGGCGCAGCTTGAACCCCCAGATAATCCCCTCCTGGCGCTGTCACCGCCTCCGAGTTATTTTTAAAATCTCATTTTCAGAAAGTGGAGGAGAAAACCTTTCCCCGCTTTTTTCTGTGAAAGATTCAGAGAGGAGTGTGGAAAGAGGAGTGGACCCTGGAAGACAGGGCGTGTCCCGGGCAGCACACCTGCAGGGACCTGGGGCCTCTGCTGACTCAAGGAGCGGGACCCTCCGGGGCAGCCTCCACAGAGGAGCCCATCTGCTGCTTTCACCCGGCAGGCATGTTACGGGCACCTACTAAGTGCTGGAGCTCAGCAGGGAGAACGGGTCTCCACCTTCATGGGGCACAGGGTCTGGTGGAGACCATGGCCATGAGCCAAGGGCCCGCAGGGGGGCTCCCCCAAGAGCCTGGCCATCAGGAGCAGTGACAGGTGGTGGAGGACAGGGAGGGCGCCAGCATGCATGGGCAGAGCAGAGTGAGCCTGGGTGGGCTGGCAGCACCCAACTGACCCCAGGGGCCGCGGAGCACAGGGGCCTGTAGGGGGCGCTCTCGGGAGGGAAGAGAGTAACTCCCTGATCCAGAAAGTGCTGGAGCCAGGACTGGAGCCACAGAGCCCAAAGCCCGGCGGAGGAAGAGAAGCTGTGAGAAGACCTAGAGCCTGGTGCTGGGATCCTGGCCCCACACTCGAAGCCACTTGAGGCTGGACCTCTTGTGCTTAATGGGTTTAAACATCCTGAGAGGAGGCCAGGTGGTCAGATGGGGCCATTGTGCTCCTGGGGGAGGGTCCTGTGGAGGGAAACTTGTCCGCCTGGCACCTGCTGTCAGTACCCCAGCCTCCCCAGTCCCACCTCCCAGAGGGGCCCAGATGAGCTCATGTTGAAGCAACCTCAGCAGGGAGCCCAGGGAAAGCAGGGGTGGCCTCACAGAGGAGGTGACCTGGGCTCGGGTGGGGGGTTTCTGAGGGCAAATAGGGGAGTGCAAGGGGTTTCTTCAGGAAAGCAGGGGTGTGGTGGGGAGGGTTCGGGTGTTAAAAAAAAAATTCAGAACACTTGTTGAAGAGGGTGAGATGGATTTGTTCCCCTCACAACAGGTGTAGGGACCAGCGCTCCGGAGTCACTCGGGGGTCCAGCGTGGGAGCGATGAGGAAACTGATCAGATGTGGAGGGCTGTCCGGGGTGGAGGGTGAGGGCTTCTTGCTAAAACTGGATGTCACCAGAGGGCACAGATGGGCCCGGGAGAAGGTTCCAGAGCCTGACCAAGCAGAGAATCTTTGTCAAGGGCATTCCAGGGGAAGGCATCACATAAAGCCTCAGAGGCTGACCTGGCTGCAGCTGGGAGCAGGGAGGGGGTGGGGGCAGAGGGGCGGGGCCTGGGCAGCAGGGCAGGGGCTGGACTGCCAGCCCCGGGTGAGCCCCCTCCTCTCTGGGTCAGGAAGAGCATCCCCTGGTGTGGTCCCCGGCAGGAGTGGAGCTGAAGGGAGCCCTGCAGAGGCGCGGAGGCGGGAGCGAGCTGGCGCCTCCAGGTGGGTAGTGGTGTCAGCACCCCTAGGTTGCCCCAGGGTCCCCTCCCCAAACGCCTTCTGGGCTGGGAGGGCTGCTGGGAGGGCTGCTTGGTTGGGAGAGCGGCAGGGATGCTGCTGCCGAGACCTGCCTGGGCCCGCAGCGCCATCTGCCGGCCACGTGGCGAGGCACAGGCGGGCGCCTCCCCCAGGCCCCGCCTGCCTGCTCCCTACGGGGGGTCGGAGGGGGGAGGGGGGAGGAGGGGGAGGGGGGAGGAGGGGGAGGAGGGGCGAGAAGGTCAGCAGGCCGCCTCCGCACCCCCGTCTGGAGTGAGGGGCTCCACCGCTGACCTGACCGCTGTGTGACCTCCGGCCCGGTTCCCACCCTCTCTGAGCTTCGTCCCAATCCAGGGTGGTGAGCGCACCCAGCTATGAGAGGCAGCCAGCAGGCTGGAAGCCCACGTCCAGCAGAGGCAGTGTCTCTGGTGCCAATAGGGCTCCCTAATTCCTGGCAGGTTGGAGGGAGACGGGCACGTGGCATGACCCAGCCAGCGGCGGTTCAACCCTGACATCTTGCCATTTTCATGGCGAGGCGGGGGTGGGGAGAGATGGACAAACGCCAGCTCCCAGGTCTCAGTCGGTGACCCTCCCCATGTCCCCTGGGGCGGAGGTGGGTCCACAGAGAAGGCTCGTCCACTCCCACCCACCCCGGTGTGATGTTCGAATTCCCCGGGCATCCAGCCTCCCCTAAAGCCTGCAGAGACAGGAGTGCGCCACCTCTGAAGAGCTCCTTCATTTTACCTGGCCAGGACTTGCCGAAAGTTCTCCCCCAGAAACGAGGTTGCAGAAAACCTGCCGCGCCATTCATTGATCAGGGCCTTGCAGGAACCCAAAAGGCCCAAGGGGCCCTGGAAAGGTCAGGGCCAGAACCTGCGAGGCCCCCAGGCTTGTCTCCTCCTCTGTCTCCTCCTTTCTGCCTGGACCCCTAAAGGGGGGGATGGGCAGTCCTCGCCCCCCCCAGCCCCAAGGTCTCACTCTTGGCCCCAATTCCAAATTCCCAAGTGGAAGAGAGACTGGTTGGACCATCTTGCCCAATCAGCCTGGCAAATATCTGAAAAGGAGCTCTCTGAAGAAAACCGAGGGTCCTGCTTGAGGCATTGTGTGTGTCCGTGGTGGAAGTCCCCACACCACGGCTGATTTCCCGCTACCGGGGTGGCTGCAGTGCGCCCCGAGTGGGCAGAGGTGCGGGGTGACTCCCCGCAGGTAGGTCCCTAGCTGCAAATAACCCCTAGGGCTCAGTGAAATCTAGTCCAATAATCAGGAAGTGATGAGTTTGGGGTACTTATTACCTGTTTTTAATACAATGCATTTAACTATGAGCTTCTGTGGCTGTATTTAACAACCAACTCTCCACATTCCTGAAAACTTAATAATAATCGTGAGAGCCATTTTGGGGCCACTCCAGCACACCCTTGACCAAGGCCACCAAGCAGAAAGTTTCCCAGGACATGCCCCAGAGGTATCGGAGGACGAGTCTCAGAGAAGGGGCGCTCCTCCCAAAAGTCTGTTCTGGCAGCTTAGCAGGATCCGCCTTTCTGGGGACCCTCCTCCACGAATGAGTGTATGGGCCTAGTTCTTAGCACTCCCCTTCGGCACACTGGCATGGAGGAACTTGAGCTCAGGGTTTCCAGGAAACCAGGGTCCATGCAGACCCTTCCATTTCAGAGTGACCCCAGGGGTGGCTTCACCTCTGAGCCCTGGGGAGAATCACAGCTCCCACCACCTGGGCTTGTGGTCAGGTGTAGGACTCAAGGTGACAAGCTCAGAGAGCGCCGGGGACCTGCGGAGGCCTCGCTAAACCTACCATTGTCCTAACTCACCTCGCCCTCTGCCAGCCTGTCTCCTCCCCTGCCAACTGCAGAGAATCCAGACACCCATCCCATGGGAGTGGTGTGAGGTTTAACCCCAGGCAGACCCGGTGAAGGTGCCCACAATGCCCAGCAGCTATACCGTGTTGGGCACCTGTCCTGCACCAAGCACCGCTCATAGCAAAGCAGATTGAATGTCAGAACCACCTGGGGGAGGGCAGGCATTGCCAGCCCCTGTTTAGAAAGAGGTCACAGCTTCAGAGAGGTCATCCAGCCAGCAGTGCCAAAGCTGGAGTTTGACCCCCAGGGCCCCCATGGCCTCAGGGGTGAGCAGTGGTTGTCTGTTGTCTATGAGACACATGGCTGTTTACAGAAGGCAGGGTTGACTGCACAGTGTGGCCACAGGTGCTAGAGCCCAGGGCCTGGCTGGGCAGAGGGAGATGCTCCTGGGGCTGCAGGGAGCTGCCCGGCAGCGGGTCCCAGCCCCAGCACTCCCTTGTCCCTGCAACATCCTCACCCTCAGCCCCCCACTCATGAACCCCACCTGTAGAGCCTCCAACAGCTGAGTATGGGGACAAGGGGCCGGGCTGGGACCCGCTTTCTCTGCAGCCTTGCATCTGGACTATGGCCCTGTGGGAGGGGAGCTCATAAAGAACCTAATTCTGCCACTTTTCCCTGGTACGGAGCATGTATCAGATATCTGGTGCTGCGTAACAAATGACCCCAAAACTTAGCGGCTTCAAACAACACACAGTTACTATCTCATGGTTTCTTAGGTCAGGAATCCAGGCTTGGGTTAGCCAGGTCTTTGGTCTCAGGGTTCCTCACAAGCCAGAAACAGAAGGGCTGAGCCAAGGCCACATCAGCAATACACACGTACTGTGCCCAGGACAGTGTCCGGTTCCACAGCACTGGCCCTGGGAAACGCCCCAGAACTGGAACCATTGTGACCTCAAGGGTGAGGTCAGGGCCCGCTGGAGCGGGGGAAGGGGAGACACAGAGATAGGGCTGCCCCACCGGGCATGAGGACAGAGCTGGAGGCTGGGGCTGTGGATTCTCCAAACCGCACCCCAACATGGACGGGCAGCATTCGGAAAAGCCACACAGCCACACCACGGCTGATAGGACGTCATCGACCACGTCCCAGAACTCCAGGTCAGTCCGGCGCCAGGCTGGGACATGTGGGAACCCAGAAGGGGACACCCGATGCCCTGCTTCCCACAGGTACGCTGGCTCCATCTTTCAGGAGAGCGCCTCCCTGCAGAACAGCAAGGGGCACCCCCAGGGCGCATCTGGGGCTGAGCCAAGGAAAGAGGGGTCCCTGCGGCCAGGAACAGCGGTGGGTGGCGGGCGGGGTTGGGGTTGAGCTCCCCCTGGCAGCCCTTGACTCGATGGAGAGGAGGCTGGGAAGGAGGCTGTTGCATCCAAATGCGGCGTCAGCGTGTCGCCGTCCACGTCCACACATGCCTCCTGCAGGAGTGAGTGAGGGGGCTGAGGGACAAGACGGGCTGACACTGTGCGCCTGCTTCCCGGAGCCTCGGCTTCGCATCTGCAG
>NW_027397067.1:80911837-80949343 GCF_003265705.2 Callorhinus ursinus | reverse complement strand
GGGGGGGCAGGGCGAAGGGGCCGGCGGGGGCAGGGCAGGGCAGGGGCAGGTGGGCTCCCTCCCCTGCCGCCTCAGACCCCCAGGGCCCCCTCCACGGGCCGGGGCAGGCCCAGCTCTCCAGACTGTCCCCGGGCGGGTCCGGAGCGGGTTCCCGTTTGTGACGCCCCTCGTGGCGGGCTGTTCCAGAAGGAGCAGCTTCGCACCTGCTTTGAACTCGGTTATTTTGGTCCGCACACAGCCGTCTCCGTGTGTGTGTTGTCAGGCCCGGCTCCTCCTCTGCCACATCTTGGATCACTTAGAAGGCGAGAAAACGCTCCCCTCTGCAGCTGTTTGCCTGACTATGCTTCTGCCGTTTTCCTGTATTTAAAAATATCCTCAGTTTTGGTCGTCCCAGGGCTAGGATGCCGTTTTAGGGCAAGATGCCGGCCAAGTGCTTGAGGGCGGCGCTGAGCAGCCTGAGTGCCCTCCTGGTGCGGAGGGGAGCCGGGCTCCAACCCCTGGTGAGATGCCCACAGAGGTGGCACCAGCCAGCCTCCGTCGGGAAGGTCACACTTTCTGGGAGTGGCAGGGAAGTGGCTGGTTTTTTGAGAGGTGGCGGAAAGGTCCAAGTGTGCACTGAGCCCCGCCGGCCACCGTCCCCAGGATGCAGGCTTCGGACTCAGGCTGGGTCTGAACCAAACTCCTCCCACAGAGGCTGTGTGTCCTGGGGCAGGTCACTGAACCTCTCTGTGTCTCGGCACCGCTTGGTGTTGGTGTGTGAGGACAGTATGGAGTGTGATGAGGGGGGGATGGAGGGTCAGAGGAGAGGTGACGAGAGGGGCGCCCATCCCTCTCCGGCAGGACGTTGTGTGCAGCAGGGGCGAGCCCCCGGCCAGAATGCCTTCATCTATGCATCACTCACTCACTCGTCCAGCCACCCAGCACCCCCACACCGGGCACCTGTCGGACAGCCTCACCCCAGCAGCACCCCAATGGCGGAGGCCCCCTGACCAGGCTGTCTAGCATGGCCCTGCAGCTTGTCCAAACCCTGTCCCTGCTCGATTTCTCCATCTCACTGCCCCCAGCTGGTGCAGGACAGAGTCTGTCCATCGCCTCTGCCCCAGAACACGAGCGCTACGAGGGAAGGGGTTTCTTTGTGTGTCGTTCAGACAAAGCCCCAGGGCCTGGAGCAGTGCCTGGCATGCAATAGGTACTCACCGAAGGAATGAAGGCAGGAAGGGGTGAGGCTGCCCCGAGCACTGTGGAGGGCTCAGGAATGACGGAGATGGCCAGCCACTCCAGGCCAAGGGCCCCAGCCCATCTCTGCCCCACACCTGGTAAACGCTGTCATCCCGACACGTGCCCTGGACGTGGCAGCTTCCTGAGGACAGTCTGGCTGAGTGCAGAAATGCGACATCTCTGGCAATCCCAGGAGTGTCCCCTGCTTGGCCACCTGGTCACTGGTTCCCAAAGAGGCAGACGGTGGGGAGGCTCCTAAGTTCAGGCATGGCTATGGGATGGAGTGAGCATGAACGCCGTCTGGGAAGGGAGCTGGCAGAGGCAGGACTGCCAGGAACAGCTCCGGGAGGACGGGAGGAGGACGGTCTCTCTGTCTGAGGAAGTCCCCCCAAGGCAGTGCGCCTCAGACTCACCCGTTCACTCGTTCGATCTATCGACATTCACTGACAGCCTGCCCAGGACATGTTGGGGACCCAGGGATAGCCAGCACATCCCAAGGGACACTTGGGAAGGAAAAGGGCCAGGGGGTAGTCAGCAGTGCCACCGGGGTTCAGGAGAGCCAGGGAGGGCCCTCAGTCAGCTGGGGAGCCGGGGGAGGCACCCCAACCCCAGGATGCTCTTTCCAAGTCAAGAAGGCTGAGGGGTGGGCCTCTGTGCATTGCCTTGAAAGGGACAGGGAGAGAGAAGGAGAAAGGACCCATGCTCTGGGCAGCGGGCCCAGGAGAGCAAAGGCCGACCGGTCAAGTGGACGGGGCTTGGACAGCTGGATCCTGGCGAGGGCGCTGTCGGGGAGAGAGCAGGGGGGCTGTCACAGGCCTTTTTTCCAGAGACGAGGATGGGCTCACTGTTGCTTTGATAACATCGCTCTACCATTCATCCCACAAATATTTGCTGAGCCCCTGCTTGGTGTGCCAGGCACTGTTGCAGGTGTTGGAGGATACAACTGGAGATAAGACATAAAGATCCCTGCCCCGCTGGCTACCTTCCAGTGGGGCAGACAGCCGGTAAACAGTAGATGTAATAAAGTAAGTTATCTAATGCTACAGGGTTAAAAGTGATGGGGAAAAAATTGAGAGGGGGAGGGGGGAGAGAGGCGGGTGGGGGGCAGGTTGCAATTTTAAATAAGTTCATCTAGGAGGTGATAATCGAGCCAAGACTCGAAGGAGGTGAGAAACTGAGCCAAGCAGCTATCTGGAGGAAGGATGTTCCCCAGACTGAAGGGTCAGCCAGTGCAAAGGTCCTGAGGTAGAAACATGCCTGGTGGTTTGAGGAGCAGCAGGAGCTTACTGTGACTGGGATGGAATAAGCAAGAGAAAGCAGAAGGTGGGGGGGTGAAATCATTTCTGTATGGTATAATTTATGTACAGTAATATTCTCTCTCTTTAGTGGATGACTCTGCAAGTTTTGACAAAGTCATACAGTCGTGAATCCACTACCACAAGCAAAATATATGAAACAGATCTATCTCCCCAGAATCCCCCATGCCCTTTCTAGTCAGCCCTCCCCCAATTTCCCATCCCTGGAAACCTATTTTCTGTTTCGTTGACCTTCTTCAGAAAGCCATCAGGTGTGTAGCTTTCAGGGGTTGGTTTCTCTCACGTGGCATGATGAGTTTAAGAACCGTCCATGTTGTTGTGTTTCTCAGTGATTCATTTCTTTTTGTTGCTGCTGAGTACTTCCATGGATGTAACACATAGTTTCCTTATGCATTCACCAAAGGACATATGCATTTCTTCAGTTTGGGGCTATTACAAACAGAGCCATTATAGACGTTCGCATACAGATTTTGTGTGAAAGTAAGTTGTTATTTCACTTGAGTAAACAGCTAGGGGTGGAGCGGCAGAGTTGGGTGGTGAGTGTATGTTTGACCTTCTAAGAAAGCACCACGCGTACTTTCTGCACTGGCTGCACTATTTCACATCCTCACCAGCAATGTTCAAGAGGTCCAGTTACCCCGCAACCTCACCAGCACTTGGTATTTTTGGGTTTTTTCCCCAATTTTAACCGTTCTAGTAGACGTGTAGTGATATCCCACTGTGGTTTTCACTTGTTTCCTTCGTGAAGAATGATGTCGAGCACTTGTTATGGGCTTATTTGCCATCTGTTCATCTCCTTTGGGGAAATGTCTATTCAAATCTTTCTGTGTTTTGTTAGACTGTTTGTGTTTGTGTTTGAGTTTTTTGTTTTGTTTCGTGAGTTATTTATATATTCTGGATACAGATCTTTATCAGATATGTGATTTGCAAATATTTCCTCCAAGTCCACAGCTTATCTGTTCATTTTTTCTAGATGTCTTTCAAGAAGTTCTTAATTTTGATGAAATCCAGCTTAATATTTTTTCTTCTATGGATTGTGCTTTGGGTGTCACATCTGAGAAATCTTAAATCACAAAGATTTTCTCCTACATTTTCTTTGAGAAGTTTAGATTCTAGGTTTTGCGTTTAGGTCTGCAATCTATCTTGATTAATTATTGGATAGAGCGTGAAGCATAAATTGGGGGACATTTTTGCACACGTACATCCAGTTATTGCATGCTGTCAGTGAATGTCGATAGATCGAACGAGTGAACGGGTGAGTCTGAGGCGCACTGCCTTGGGGGGACTTCCTCAGACAGAGAGACCGTCCTCCTCCCGTCCTCCCGGAGCTGTTCCTGGCAGTCCTGCCTCTGCCAGCTCCCTTCCCAGACGGCGTTCATGCTCACTCCATCCCATAGCCATGCCTGAACTTAGGAGCCTCCCCACCGTCTGCCTCTTTGGGAACCAGTGACCAGGTGGCCAAGCAGGGGACACTCCTGGGATTGCCAGAGATGTCGCATTTCTGCACTCAGCCAGACTGTCCTCAGGAAGCTGCCACGTCCAGGGCACGTGTCGGGATGACAGCGTTTACCAGGTGTGGGGCAGAGATGGGCTGGGGCCCTTGGCCTGGAGTGGCTGGCCATCTCCGTCATTCCTGAGCCCTCCACAGTGCTCGGGGCAGCCTCACCCCTTCCTGCCTTCATTCCTTCGGTGAGTACCTATTGCATGCCAGGCACTGCTCCAGGCCCTGGGGCTTTGTCTGAACGACACACAAAGAAACCCCTTCCCTCGTAGCGCTCGTGTTCTGGGGCAGAGGCGATGGACAGACTCTGTCCTGCACAGCCGGGGGCAGTGAGATGGAGACAACTGGCTATTCTGGTTATTCAGTTATTCTTGATTGAGCTTTAGTATTTTATGACTAAGGAATTCATTTTATCTGGGTTGTCAAATTTATTGGCATCAAGTTGTTCATAATACTCTCTCACTATCATTTTAATGTCTGTAGGATTTTTAATGATGTACCTATTCTCCCTCTTTATATTAATAATTTGTGTCTTCTTTCCTTTTGCCCTAATAAAGCCTGATAGAAGTTTTCAAATGTATGTATCTTTTCAAAGAACCAGCTTTTAGTTTCATTGATTTTCTCTATTGTTTTTCTGTTTCCACTTCATTGATTTCTGCTCTACTTTTTATTATTTTCTTTCTTTGGACTTAGTTTGCCTCTTTTCCCCTAGTTTTTAAGATGGAAACTTAGGTCATTGATTTCAGACCTCTATTCTTTTCTAATACTGTTAAATTTTAATGCTATAAATTTCCCTCAAAGCACTGCTTTAGCTGCATCTCATGCATTTTTATATGTTGTGTTTTCATTTTCTTTCAGTTCAAAATACTTTTTACTTTCTCTTTTTAATTTCTTCTTGACCCATGCATTATTTAAAATTGTTATTTAGTTTTCAAAATACTTGGGGATTTCCCATCTATCTTTCTGTTATTGATTTCTAATTTCATTCTATTGTGGTCAAAGAGTATGCTTTGTTTGATCTGAATCCTTTTAAACCTATTGAGACTATTTTATGGCTCAGAATATGATCTATCTTGGTAGATGTTCCATGTGCATTTGAAGAGAATGTGTTCTTCTGTTGTTAGTTGGAGAGTTTTGTAAATGCCCATTAGATTACATTAGCTAAGAGTATTATTCAAGTCTTTTATATCCTTAATGATGATCTCTGTCTTCTTGTTCTACCAATTATTGACAGAGGGATGCTGAAATCTTCAACTATGATTCAACTATTCTTCAACTAGTTCTCCTTTTGGTTCTATCTTTTTTACTTTATATATTAATAAGTTCTGTTATTAGGTTCATGAACATTTAGAGTTGTAAGTCATCTTGATGAATGATCCCTTTATCATTATGAATTGATTCTCTTTATCCCTGGTTATATTATTCACTCGAAAATATACTTTTCCTGATATTAACATAGCCACTTCTGTTTTCTTTAGAATATTATTAGCATGGTATATCTTTTTTCATCTTTTATTTTTCATTGATTTGTGTCTATTATATTTCAAGTGTATTTCTTACAGGCAGCATATATTCGGGTCTTGATTTTTTTATTCAATTTGACAGTCTCTGCTATTCGATTGAGATATTTAAATCATTTACATTTAATGTGAGTATTGAAATGATTTTGCTTTAATCTACCATCTTGCAATTTGTTTTCACTTTTTTTCTTCTCTTCTTTGTTCTATTTTTCCTCTTTGCCTCTATGTCTTTTGTTGGCTTATTAGCTATATATATTTTTAGTTTACTCTCTGTTTGGTTTTTTAGTGATTGCTTAGGGCTTGTAGTTTACAAATTTACCATATCTCAGCCTACCTTCAAGTGATATTATGCCACTTTACTTATAGTATAAGAATCTTACAATATATTATTTCCTTTTCCCTTTCCTCGCCTTTATGGTATTGTTGACATATATTTCACTTCTACATTTGCTATAGGCCCTACAAAGCATTGTTATTTTTACTTTAAACTTGAAAAATAAGAAAAAGTATTTTACATTCACCTACATATTTACCATTTCCACTGTTCTCTGTTTCTTTTATGTGTTTCCATATTTCCATCTGGTATTATTCTCCTTCTACCTGACAGACTTCCTCAAACACTTATGGTGCAGGTTTGCTGGTTATGAATTCTTTCAGCTTTAGTGCATATGATAAAGGTTTGGTTATACCGTCAGTTTTTAAATATTTTTTCTCTGAGTATAGGATTCTAGCTCGCCAGGTTTTTTTTTTTTCCTCTTAGTGTTTTAAAATGTTACCCCATGTCTCCAATGCTTGCATTATTTCTTTTTTTGAAAAGATTTTTTTTTTATTTTTTATTTGACAGAGAGAGAGAGACAGAGAAGGAACACAGGAGGGGCAGAGGGAAAGGGAGAAGCAGGCTCCCAGCAGAGCAAGGAGCCTGACACAGGATTCGATCCCAGGATCCCGAGATCATGACCTGAGCCCAAGGCAGATGCTTAATGACTGAGCCACCCAGGCGCCCTGCTTGCATTATTTCTGACTAGAACTATACTCTTGCTCTTATCTGTATACCTTTGCATATAATGTGTCTTTCTTTCTCTGACTTTTCTCTGGCTTTCTTTCTTAAAATTTTCTCTTAGCATTGGCTTTAGGCAATTTTATTTCAATGTTATTTGGTTTAATTTTCTTCATGTTTCTTTCACTTGAGGTTCATTGAGTTTCTTGGATCTGTGGGATTTGTAGTTTTTATTAATTTGGAAACTTCAGATATTATTTCCTCAAATATTGTTTTCTGTCTCCCTTTCTTCTCCTGTGAGGATTTACATTACACACACACTGTGCCTTTGAGGTTGTTCTACAATTCACTGATTGCTCTATTCCATTTTTTCTGGTCTTTTTTCTATTTGTGTTCCATTTTGGGGTAGTTTCTGCTGTAGTATCTTCAAGTTCACTAACCTTTGCTTCTACTGTATCTAATCTGCTCTTAAACTTATCCAGTGTATTCTTAAACTCAAACATTGTATTCTTCATCTTGTTTATGTTTTCCATGTCTCCCCTTAGCATGCTTATGTTTTAATCTACCATGTTGAACACGTGGAATATTGTTACAATAACATTTAATGTCCTTGTCTACTAATTCTACCATTTGTGTCATTTCTGTGTTGCTTTTGATCAATTAATTTTTTTCTCCTACTTAGGGGTCATGTTTTCTTGCTGTCATGTGTGCCTGGTAATTTTTCATTCAATGTGAACAAGACAAAAAACCATCAACAAATTCTATAGGTACATTATGTGGTATATTAGAAGGTAGTTCATCTCTTTTAACATTTACCCATTAATTTATTCAACCACATAAGAAATGTATGTCAGGGGGCACCTGGGTGGCTCAGTCGTTAAGCGTCTGCCTTCGGCTCAGGTCATGATCACAGGGTCCTGGGATCGAGCCCCACATTGGGCTCCCTGCTCCACAGAAAGCCTGCTTCTCCCTCTCCCACTCCCTTTGCTTGTGTTGTCTCTCTCGCTGTCTCTCTCTCTGTCAAATAAATAAATAAATAAATCTTTTAAAAAATGTATGTCAGATCATGTCACTCAAAACCCTCTGTGGTTCCCCACTGAACTCAGAAAAAACCCCAAAGGCCAGAAGATGATGAACAATACCAGTGTTTCCCTCAAAGATGGAGCAACAAAGACCAGATTCCCCCTCCTTCCTTAAACAACTCAAAAACTGGGGGGGGGGGGGGGGATGCAAATCCACTAATATCAGACATTAGATATCCATATATCTTTAGTTATATCCTTAGTGGCTAGAAAGAATACACCATGCCCGTGGTCAGTACTTGGGAACTGGGAACTGTGAGTGAACAAGAAATGAGGTCCCAGAGCAAGTAGAGCAGAACCCACTTCTGCCAGGAGGGTCCAAGAGGAAGTTGTGAAACAAACAGCTTGGACACTACCCCAAAAATGAAGGATGCCTCCTATTTTGGCGCCTCTGGCAATGAGCACAGTCTGAGGGAATCCTGTCCCCACATTTTTGCAAAAGAAAAGGTGAGGGCTGATGTCCTTCCTTGCCCCTGCCACACAGCTCTTCTCAGTGTCTCCATCATGCACACATAACTGTTCTCAAGCACCAGGATAGTGGGGCCTGGGGCACAGATGAGGATGTGGTCCAGTGCACTCATCTTCATGGCTCCTGCTCCCACCTGCTCCGCAGCTCTTGGACCTCTCTCAAAGACCCCCTCAGTGATATCTGGGTAGCCAGGGCACTCTCGTGTTTGTCCTGGAAAAGACTGGCTGCTCCAAATCAGTGCAAGAGCTGGAGCTGGGGATGCCATACCCTGAGCCCTCCAGGTCCTGCCAGTCATGTCTGTGCCACCTGCACTTGCTAGGAGTCAGGCCTCTCCAGGCCCACAGGCAATACTGCTGACTTAACAACATCCCTGAGGCCTCTAGACTCTTTCCCTACTCCCCCTTGGGGTTCAGCCGCACCATTGAACAGAAAGGTGGACACACAGAAGGACATTGCCAAGCCTGATCCTGACCAACATGGCTCTCAGTGTCTACTGGGCTTGCATTCATGAATGCACAAAAAGGTGCCCAGATACACACACACCCTGGACCTCTTTTCCATTTCAGATTCTCCTCCCATGTCTCCAGATCCACAAAGGACCTATCTTGCATGAAGGTACCTCAGGACCCTGCCCACAGGGACAGACAGGCACACCCCACCACCATCCTGCTCTGCAAGTCACAGAGCAGCCAGGCTGCTCTTGTGCCCAGGGAGCACAAGATGTTCATGGAGGAAGCCTATAATGCAGGTGATCACCAGCCCTGGGACTCTGGCAAGGTGCAGATGGCGTGGTCAGGTTCCAACAGACCCCATCAGGTCCCTCCACTCAAAAAAGTCCTGGGGATGAGGACCAGAAGGAATCCACACTGGTGGGATCTTGGGGATGTCAAGGACCTTGTGGACATAGCGAGGCTTTCAGCAGAGAGCCCTACACACCCCCCGTGGTCTCTTCATGCCTCCTGAGGCACCATCCAAAGCCCAAAAGTTCCCTCCCTCCCTCCCTCACACTTCACCTTCCACTTTCTTCCCACACCTTTTCCCACTTAGGACCTCAGCCTTGGCCTGGTCCTCTCACAGGAATGCTTATCCCCTCATTCAAAGGATGACTTGCCTTCATCCTTCTAGGCAAAGTTAAATTGCCACCTCCTCTGAGTAGCCAGTCCTAAATGTCCCTCCCTCTTTGTTGGGATGTTTTGCCCCTCCCCTCGTTGTGTGCCCAGGGCCTTCTATACAACTATGGGACCAAAGTCCACTGATAGTGGGTAGGGTTCCCATGGGCTGGAGGTTCCTTCAGAACTGAGCTGGGCCCTGACTCTTCTTTGAGCCCTCACTCACAGACCTATGGTGACACAGAGGGAACATCATTGAATGTTGACTGACTAGATGGAAGGTGAAGGGGTGAAGGGAAGAATAGATAGAGGGACAGAGGGATGGATGGTTAATTTGAGTGCATGTGTGATTGATGGATGGATAAACTTATGAATGATGGGTGGATGGACAAGTAGATAGGTAAATTTATGAGCAGATGGGTGACGGATGGATGGATACATTTATTAATGCATGGATTGATGGGTGAATGTAAGGATGGACAGACAGGTGGCTGGGTGGATGAATTGATGGACAGACGTATGAATGAATGTGTGGGTGGATGGACAGATGGGTCAACAGATAGGTAGATGATAGATGATTGGATAAATGGACGCATGAAAAAGTGGTTGAATCAATGAATGGATGGAAATATGCATGGGTATATAAGGGTGTGAAATCTTCATGCATTCCTGCTTCTTTTTTTTTAAGATTTTATTTATTTGACAGAGAGAGACACAGTGACAGAGGGAACACAAGCAGGGGGAGTGGGAGAGGGAGAAGCAGGCTTCCCCCTGAGCAGGGAGCCGGATGCAGGTTCGATCCCAGGACCTTGGGATCATGACCTAAGCCAAAGGCAGCCGCTTAACCAACTGAGCCACCCAGGCACCCCGCATTCCTGCTTCTTATCCTATCTCAAACTCCAGGAGGATTGTTTGGACAGTCAGGAGGCCCAGGAATTCCCAATGTGTTCAGCTCTTCAGTCCTCATTTTCAGATCACTGTTTCCCATTCCTGGCCCTACCCCCTTCTCTATCCACTTATCCCTGATGGCACAATGTAACCTTCCCACATCACATCAACCCTCACACTTTTTCCATCTTCTTTAGCTATTTGCTTCAAGATGCTCCGGGACCTGAATAGTTCAGACCCCCTCCACCTGAAGTACATCATCAAGAAGATCAAGAACATGGCTTATGGGACCCCCAACCTGGTGCTGGAAACCATCCATGACTACTTTGTAGACAACCCCAAGGTGGGAGTTGCTTGGGTCATTGGAGAGACTGCATGGGGAGCAAAGGGGAGGGCCAGACCACAAGTCCAGTTCAAATCTTGGCTCTTTGGTACAACTAAATGATTTGGGGCAAGTTGATCTCCTCGTGTGTCCAATAGGCTGAGTGGGGAGGGAGGAAGTTGGACCAACGTGTGTGACCACCCTCAGAATATCCCATGATGTAGATGTTATGATCCCTATAGATAAGAAAACAGGCTTAGGAAAGGGAAGTGATCTGCCTAAAGTCACAGAACGATTAAGTGGCAGAGGTGGATGGGTGGATGGATGGATGAATGGATGGATGGACAGACAGACGGATGGATGGATAGGTGGGTGGGTGGATGGTTGAATAGATGGATAGATGGTTGGATGGGTGGATAGTTGGGTGGATGGATGGATGGTTGGATGATGGATGGATAGTTGGATGGATGGATGGATAGGTGGGTGGGTGGATAGATGGATGGATGGATGGATAGGTGGGTGGGTAGATGGACAGATGGATGTTTGGATAGGTTGGTAGATGGACAGATGGATAATTAACAGGAAAATCTGATTAAGTTTTAATGAATGGGTGAATAAATGAATGAATAAATGAATGAATGGGGGTTCCTGGGTGGCTCAGTTGGTTAAGTGCCTGCCTTCGGCTCAGGTCTTGATCCCAGGGTCCTGGGATCAAGGCCTGCATCAGGCTCTCCACTCAACCAGGGAAACTGCCTCTCCCTCTCCCTCTGTGATCTCTCTCGCTTTCACTCACTCTATAAAATCTTTTTTAAAAAAAATGAATGAATGAATGAACTGACTGTAGAGGCAGAATGCTTTTAAAATCCCATAACAGGGGCGCCTGGGTGGCTCAGTCGTTAGGCATCTGCCGTCGGCTCGGGTCATGATCCCGGGGTCCTGAGCTAGAGCCCCGCATCGGGCTCCCTGCTCCGCGGGAAGCCTGCCTCTCCCTCTCCCACTCCCCCTGCTTGTGTTCCTGCTCTAGCTGTCTCTCTCTGTCAAATAAATAAAAAATTTAAATTTTTAATAATAATAATAAAAAAATAAATAAAATCCCATAGCAGTTTCTGAGGATAGAGACAAACTTTTATTCGTCTGTCTCTGTAGAACCTAGTTCAGGGCCTGCACATAGTGCATGTTCACTAAATGGTTATTGGACAAATGGCCGAGTGCCTCCATTTGTCCTCTCCCTCTCCCTCTGGCCTCCTCAGCCTCCCCACACCTAGGCTTTCACTGGTGGCCACTCCCTGTGTGACCAGACCCAACATGCCTCTGAACCTCTGCCCTCTCTGCCACCCACAGATCTCCTCCCGCCACAGGTTCCGGCTGTTCCACGTCCTGGAGGCAGTCATTGAAGCCAGCGACTCCCTGGAGGAGGCCTGGGAGAAGTCATTCATGCAGCTGGCCCTGGAGAACATGACCAAGTCCACGGTGTGCCTCCCATCCCAGCAAATAGGCCACTTCTGGGAACGCAGGCTGCTGCCCCCAGCATCCAAATAATGGTGGGGGTGCCCAGCCCTGTGGCTGACCAAGTGATCTCTGTCCTTTCCATTTTCTAACCACCAGCCCCTTCAGAGGGACAACCTCACGTGCCCATTTTGTCTGAGTCTACAGGGCCCCGAAGTGCAAGCGCTGAATGTCAGCTGCAGTTTGGCGCCCTTTCCTGAAAGTCTCTGCCCTGCCGCCCCACCACCACCTGTCTTACCATTCCCACGGCTGCTGCCCACACCCAGCCTCTGAAGCCCTCCCACGAATCCCAGCCATTCTCCAGGCTTAACTCCGCCTCTGCAGCTGCCTCCTGGGTCCCGCCTGCTGGAGACCACCCCACTCCTACCCGCCCACCTCAGGATGTGGTCCCCGGACCTGCCCCAGGCCTGCCAACGGCCTTGGGGACTTCAGCTCCCAGCCTGCAGGGCTAGTAGCTCTGATTTAGACAGACTAGCCCAGGGTTGCCCTACTGTGGACGTGACGTGTCACCACAGGGCTGAGCCTTGGCACTGCACAAAGTGGGAATCCGTATATATGACCCCCATTTACAGACGGAAGGGGCCGAGGCTCCAGCCACTTGCCTGCAGCAGCAAACCAGCTGGTAAATGGTGACCAGTCTCCGTGCTCCCCACAAAGAAGTCTGTAGACCCTTCCAGTGTGGATATCAGAAAACGGGGAACAAAGTTCATAGCCAGTATATTTGTGTTCTAAAATTCCGTACCTTTTTTTAAATTTAAGTCATCGTGTAAAGCATGCCAGTCATATTTTTAAAATGCAAGGCACCTACGAATAGTCGACAGACCAGTAGTAAGAGAGAGGGGCAATGGTGACCCAGGCTGTTGAGGGCTGCAGGACAAGCAGAGCCCACCAGCGTCTGGGTGGCGGCCTGGCTCAGCCTCCCTGAGGGTGGACAAGAGCCCCTCCGAGGCAGGGCACCGCCTGCTTCCGCACACGCCACCACCCACCACCAGCTCTCCAGCGTGGGCTGGTGCCATCACTTCTGTAGGTACCACGAGCTGGTCCAGGACTCACAGGGGAGAACAGGCACGTCATCACCCAGGTCCCAGCCAGCTGAGCGCGTCTGCTGGCATCTTGGTGTCCGAAGCCCAATCTGGGACCCCCATAGTCCATCCCAGCCGGGGACGGTGTCTCGGAGACCCCAAGCCTTCCTCTTTTCTGGCTCGCTCTCTTGCTTTGGAGATACACACCCTCCGGCAGCTTCTTGAAAACATGCGCTTGGGAAGTACAGTTTGAGACCAGGCATTTCTGGAAATCTGTCTGTTCTGGCTCACCCTGGACTCTGTGTTGGAGACCGTGGACAGAAACATCTGAAATGAAGTCAGGATGGTCAGGGTGGTACCGAAGGCCACCAGGGAGGTGGGTCTCATGCACATCCACGCCTGGAAGAGTGTGAACTTCAGGCCAAGCTGACTGCAAACGGCCACATTGTGTTGCATTTCCCAGAATGAGGCTTATTTCCCTGAACGCCAACCTAGCAACCAGCATAGTGACTTATCCTGTGCAGACCAAGGTTAATTAGTTTTGTCTACACCAATCATAATTCTTTCAAACGGTTTCGATAAGCCTGTGGGTTTTGCCTTTATAAGCTGTTTCTCCTCCCCCATGCCAAGCACATTTCTGTTTCCTGCTGAATCTGTGTCTCCCCGATTGGGATTCCCAAAGATCCCAAATAAACTTTTGGTTTGCTTTGCAGTTCAGTACTTTCCCATTCGACAAGATCATTGTCATGTTGGCGGTAGCATCCCGTGGTCTCCCGGCTGCCCCTGGTGCCGCCGTAGAGCCTCCACAGCCATTCTGGACATTAGACCTCTCTCCGCCCTCACCTCCCTGCTGACGGGCATGCAGCGTCTTCCCTGTGTGTGCACGCTCTGCAGCTCCCCAAAGGCGCCTCGCTCTGGGTCTGTCCCAGTCACCGTGCCTTTCCGCCCTGCCTCCTGCAGTCTGGCTGCTTGGGCCCTTTGCTTCTGGAACATTCCTCACTTAATTCACTGATGGTCTCACCTCCTGGGTTTCTCTGCCCAAGGCTTCAGGGACGTCTGACACGCCGGTGCGGGCTGCTCGGTGGTCCCCAAAATTCTCACCTGGTCTCTCCTCGAGCAGCTCCCTGTCCTCTGTTCTGCTCTCTGAAGACTCTTTGTCTCCCAGACTTCCTGTTGCGTTTCCGGCTCTGCTCCTTGTGCCTTCGACTCTCTCGTGATCTTGATTTTGTCCCCAGAATGTTCCTTTTTGCATCATGCTGTTTATAGCACTTGTGGATGCAATACCTCCTCTTATCTCTCAGGATGTTAAAGACACAGCTTCGTTCGAAGTTTTCATTTCTCTGTTTGGCCTGTATTTCCTCCAAGGAGCTGTTTTCTGGGTTTTGTCGGGTGTGTGGTGGTGGTTTTCGTCTCCCACACCCGAGCCTTCTCCAGCGTGGCTGCCTGCCCATGGTTAGTGCCGATAGGGAGCTCTGAACACACGGGCAGGTGGTGGGATTCGGGGTCCACTGTAGAGTACCGGTGAGCCCACCTCTGCCCGGCACCCATGTTGACCTCTATGACTTTTGTCCTGGACTGCCCAGATTTCCCAGAAAAGACCCTAATATGGTGCCTGGCCAGAGGGAAAGACCCCCAGGCAGCGCTGTGGAGGACCTGGCCTCCCGCCACAGACCCATGCCTGCCCCCTCCGGTGACCGAGCCTCTGGACTTTGCCGGACCCTGCAGGTGTGCAGAGTGGGCACAGCATCGGGCACCTGACTCCCTCGTAAACCATCGCACCATCCCCGGTCCCGCTCGCTGCAGAGGTCTGGGAGATGCGCCCTCCGCGAGTCCCCCCAGCAGTGGCAGACCTGGCTGCATGGGCTCGTGCTCAGCCCTTTTACCTCTCACTCACCAGCTCTCCAGCTCCCAGAACGTGGATACTATTGTCCTTTTTAAATCATCTCCTAAATGTCGTTGAGTTGAGGTGTTGTCTTGAAAGAGCAAAATTGGCTTCAATCCACCACCTTAATGAGAAGCCCTCGTACGGAAACTTGCAGTAAATTATAAGCGACAGAATGACTTCATATGAGGATTCCAGCAACATCGCAGGGCATTCAGGGAGGGACTGTAGACCCCCTCACTTTCAGATGCCCCCAAATGCGGGCCGGACCCCTGGCCTCGGCCCGGCGATGACCCTGTGGCACCAGCCTCACACCAGCAGCCACAGAAATCACCTGGTGGTTCCTACCAAGAACCGGAGAAAAGAGGAACCCGAACCTAGAGCAGGTGTAGCGGCACAGGGCCAGACTCCTCTGTGCCCGCGGCCACCACTTCACCAGGCCGTGGTGGGCGGGCCTCTGCCCCCAGCAGCGGACACCCCGCCTCCTCGGGACACAGAAGCATAGACTGGGGCTCGGAATTCACGGGTGCGAAAGAATCAAAGGCCGTGACGTTGTTCCGAGCCGCCAGGAGCTCAAGACAAGAGGCGACGTTGACAGAACCCCTCAGGCCGCATCTCCTGAGTGTGGCCCCCGGGGGCGGGCTTTAAAACGGGACGAGCTGCGGATAGACAGGTGGGCCGGAGCGGCGCAGGAAGCACTGTGGGTTTCCGGAATGGTAGGAGGACCAGGGATGTTGAGAGTCACAGGAAGCTCTAAGGCCTGGGGTGGAGCCCGCCCTTCACCTGCCCCCTGTGTATATTGGGCTATCTTGGACTCAGTTTCCTAACGAAAAACTGGGTTGACAACAGCTGCCCTGCCCACCAAGCTCGACCCTGTGTGTGAAATGCCAAAGCTTTGTCCAGGTGCCCACTCTTCCTTTGCGCCTCCCACCCTCCAGGAGCTGGAAGAGGCGTACCAGGACGCGGCCAGCAACGTGCTGCTGGCCATCTGCAGGCACTCGTGGCGGGTGGTGGCCCAGCACCTGGAGACCGAGGTCCTGACGGGCGTCTTCCCGCACCGCAGCCTCCTCTACGTGATGGGCATCCTGACCTCTAATGGTATGTCCTGCCCTAGGGGCCTGAGGCACCCCCCAGCCTCGCCGTGGCCACCCTCTGCCCGCCGGCTCCCCAGGGCAGTGGCGGGGCACGTCACAGGGAAAGAGGCGGAAGGGGGCTTGGCAAGGCTGTTGACCTGGGGGACGAATGCAGAGCCGGGCATCAGGGACACAGCAGTGAAGCATGTCCGTGCCAGGGGCAACGGGCTGTGGTCCGAGCCCTCCATAGCCCCCAGCCCCATGGCCCACTCGGGCCACATCAGGACCCCCATGAAAGGAGACCTCCGGCCCACCCACTGTGCTGCTGGTCCCCACTGGCCCATGCTCCCATGGGGAGCATTTCCACAGTGGCCTGGACAGAAGCAGGACAGAGCAAGGAAGCCCTGGAGGTGACCCAGGATGGGTGTGAGGCCTGCACACTGCCACACAGGCCTGTCCCTTGGTCACTGAGGCAGGCGGGCGCTCCTCCTCACTAGCAGACAAGGAAGCCAAGCTCCAAGAAGCAGTGTGAGGGGCCCAGAGCCACCCGGGAGCACGTCACAGGCCTGTGGCATCCGCATCCCAGTGTTTTCACAGCAGCACCGACCCTGAGCCGCAGGAAGGCCACCCTGGACAGTGGGGTCTCTGAGGACCCTGAGGGAGGACCCAGAGGGAGGAGTCTTCCCAGGGAGAGTGTTTAGCTAATGCAGAACAACCCACTCTGGCTGAGCACCTGCCCTGTGCCAGGCTCCCTGCCCTCAGGAGCTCACGGCCTCACAAGGGAGGCAGACGCCAGCTTTCATTCAGGCACCACTCACTCACAAGTGTGAGCTGAGCACACTGCTGCCCCCAGCAGGTACTGGGCCGCTCCGGTGGCCATCAGGGAGGGCTTCCTGAAAGAGGAGGCACCCAAGCCTGAGCCATGCCTCGAGGAATGTGTAGGAGTTTGAGGAGGGAATGGTGTGTGTACCCCCAGGGCCTCAGTGAGAGGCTGGGGGCAATGGGAGGAAATGGATGTAGCGGCCAGTCATCTACAGGGGGGCTCAGTCCAGCGGGAGAAGCCTCAGAGGCTGAGCTTGGGAGTTTGGGCTCCGAGGCTGGGAGGAGGCAGGCCCCAGCTTAACTCAGCTTCGGACACCCTGCCCGGGACTAGCAAGCTGACCTCTGTGCCCAGGTCAGCTCTGAGACCCCCAGGGCCATCCCCAAAGCTGCCCTCCCTCAGAGGTTGAGTTTCCAAAGTTCCATAAAAGATTTCCGTTCTCACAACACACCCCTCTCTGAGCCTCATTTCCCCACCCTCAAGGGGATTCTAGCACATTCCAAATGGCCATGCCCAGAGGGACCCCTCCATTCACCATCAGAGAGCCTGAGGCCCCGAGAGGCAACATGGCCCACCTGAGATCACACAGAAGGGGTGGCAGGGTCACAACTCGCAGCCCAGCTGTCCAGACCCCGAGCCCAAGCCCAGCTCACTGCCCTCACAAAGCCAGGAAAAACAGGCAGGACTCACCCAGACTCAGTCCAGTGCCCAAGGGCTGGGGGAGAAGGAGCCTGAGATCCAGCCCCGGTGTGGACGTCAGACCTGGCCTCCAGCGATGCCCTTCTGTCCCACAGAGGCAGTCTTCAACCAGGGAGAGAAGGCATGCTGGGAAGAGCAGCTGGCCCAGGTAGGGACGAGCCCAGCCACTGCAGCCTCTTGCGGGGATGATGGGGTCAACGGGGGAGCGGGGCACCTGCTCACCCTGGGAGGTGGGGGTCGGGGAGGGGAAGGAGAGAGAAGCCCCACAGGTGCAGATGAGCAAACAGGCTTGGAGGGGAAAGGACTCATGGGGCTGGTCCCTGGGGGAGTTGGGAGTTGAATCTTGGTCTCTAGATGCCTGGTGTAGAGCAGATGTCCAGCCAGACAAGGCCCTTTCTTCCCATCCTGAGTGCTGGATTCACAACCGAGGGGCCAGAGAGCATGCAGAGACCACATCTGAGACCAGGGAGGGAGGAAGCAGCCCGGAGTGGACGGTGCCACCACAGCCAAGGAGTGGTGACATGCAGACCCCCCTCTGACCACATACCCATGTGAGGGGCTCCTGTGGCTGGGGAAAGGGACATGGGCCCCCTGGCAGTCCTAGGTTCGAGTCCAGATTCAACCAACACAGCTGTGTGACCTGGGCGGCCTACTTTGCCTCTCTGTTCCTTAGTTTCCTGGTCTGTCCAATGGGGATAAAAATACTTTGCTCAAATATTTGTTGTGAGGACTAGAGGACGCAATGCACACAAAGTGCTTATCACTGTGCTCGATACACAGGGGGCCCTTGTTGAATGCTGGTTAATATTTTCTGTTACTAACAACAGCGGCAGCAGGGCCGCTGTAACAAGTGGCAGAAATAATACCAGGGCTGCAGAATTGCTGGTAATTAATAGAAAAATAAGACAGAAAATCACTAAGGCTAGAGAAGTCTTGAACAACATAATTAACCAAATTGATCTAATTGACATTTCCTTCAAATGTAAATAGAACATTCACCAAGACAGGTCATTTGCTGGGCCATAATCAAGTTTCAGTAAATTTAAAAAAAGACTGAAATCAAACAGAATACATTGTCTGACCAGAATGTAAATCAGAGATCAATAGCAAAAATGTATCTGGAAAAACTCCAAATATTTGGAAATTAGACACTATACTTCTAAATAACCCATGGGTCAAAGAAGAAGTTGCAAGAGAAAGTAGAAAATACTTTGAACTGAACCATCATGAAAACACAGCTTATGAGAATTTGTGGGGTTCAACAGAAAACAACCTCAGAAGGAAATTTATGTTTTTAATGCCTGTATTAGAAAAGAAAGGTATAGGGTGCCTGGGTGGCTCAGTTGGTTAAGCGACTGCCTTCAGCTCAGGTCATGATCCTGGAGTCCCGGGATTGAGTCCCACATCGGGCTCCCTGCTCAGCAGGGAGCCTGCTTCTCCCTCTGACCCTCCCCCCTCTCATGTGCTCTCTCTCTCTCATTCTCTCTCTCAAATAAATAAATAAAATCTTTAAAAAAAAGAAAGGTATAAAATCTATTATCTAAAAAGCTATCCAAAAAGGTACAAATTAAACCCAAAGTAAGTAAGAAGGAAGGAAATAATAAAATCTAGTGTACCAAAGAAATTTTTTAAAGTGACAAAACAATAGTGAATAAACCCAACAGTAAGTTATTCAAAATGTTTGATAAAATGATAAGCTCTTTGACAGCCAGACCAAAAAAACTAAAAACACAAAATGCCCCTCTCAGAACAGAAGGAATATCACTGCACATCCATTAAGCATGGGACGGTAATAATAAAATATGATTCCAATAAATTAAGCAGTTTAGATTGAATAGACAAAGTCCCTGAAAAACACAAACTACCAAACTAACGCAAGAAGAAACAGAAAATCTGAGCAGTCTTGTATCAGAGAAATTTGAATCATAATTATAAACCTTCTCACAAAGAAAACTCTAGGCCCAGATACTTCACAGGTTAATTCCATCACATAGTTAAGGAATAAATACTATCAATTCTCTACAAATTCTCTCAGAAAAATAGGAGAAGGAACACATGCCAAATCACGTTATGAGGCCAGCATAACCCTGATATCAAAGTCAGACAAAGAGGTTACGGAAAACTACAGACCAATACCCTCCATGACCTTAAGTCAAAATTTCTTAATAAAATATCCACAAAATGAATCCAGCCAAATACAAAAAAAGATAATACACCATGATGAAGGGGGATTTACCCCAGGGACATGAGGTCAGTTTAATTGTGAACAGTAAGTGCCCATTCAATATGTTCAGAGAATAAAAGTACGGAAATTATCGCCATCTCAATGAAGGGAAAGCATTGGACAACAGGCAACATCTACTTGTGATTTGATGTGTGTTTTCCCACCAAGCGATTCTCCAGTTCTCAGTGGACCCTGACGGGGTGTCATCTCAACTCTGACATGACCTGGAGACGGCATCAGACCCACAGGTGGAGGGCTCTGACAGGACCTGGAGACGGCATCAGACCCACAAGGTGGAGGGCTCTGTCCCACGAGACGCCCCCACTTCAGACGCCAACCCCAAGTCCATCTTGTGACCTATGCTTCTGACCAACCAGCTCCAGACAGGAGGTTCCCACGCCCCCCGCCATGGGTTTGATTCATCTGCTAGAGCAGCTCACAGAACTCAGAGAACATTTCACTCACTGGATCACTGGCTTAATGTAAGAGGATCTAATGCCGGACCAGCCAGCGATGCACAGGCCCAGTGTGGGGAAGGGCACGGAGCCTCCTTGTCTCTCCAGGTGAGCCACTCTCCCCACATTGGCACCAACATGGACGCTCCTGGACCCCAGTCTTGATGCGTGTTTATGGAGTCCTCATTACCAGGCATGACTGAGGAAATTGTTGGGCATTGGTAATGAGATCAATATGCAGCCAAGCTCTCCTCCCTGGAGGTTGGGGGTGGGACCAAAAGTTCCAACCCTCTAATCATGGTCGGCTCCCCTGGCCACCAGCCCCCGTCTTGTGGTTACCTACATATGGGCTCTCCAAAAGTGACCACATCAGCATAAACTCAAGTGTGGTTACAAGAGGCTTGAATGAAAACAGAGGACACCTTTATCTTTCTTATCACTTAGGAAATCCCGAAGGTTTTAGGGGCTCTGCCAGAAATGGGATGAAGAGCAAATATATATCTCTTATTATAAATCACAATATCATAATGATAATGGCCCTCAAAGTAGGAGTGGGAGGAAACTGACATCTCTGGAGAACCTATACACCTAAAGATGACCAACTGAGCACATTCCTACTGAAAATCAGAACCACTCCCTGCACTCCTTGTCCACATTGCAGCGCAGTTCCTAACCAGTGTAAGAAGGTCAGAAAAGGCAGGGAAAGACATACGGCTTGCAGCAGAAAAAGTAAAACTAACTTTCTTTGCAGACAATGTGGTTGCATATACAGAAAACCTTACAGAAGCTTAACAAACACTACAGTTGTTCATTGCAAGTAGAAATTAGCAAGATCTCAAAATATGAGATCAATATGTAGAAGACTACTGAATGTTTAGACTAGCAACAAACAATTGGAAAATAAAGTTTAAAAAAACAGTGACATAGCGACATTAAAAACATAAAAGACGCAAAGACACACTTAACAAAATATCTGCAAGATCCTCACAAAACAGTGTAGAAAGCAATTAAAGAAAGCCTACACAAGTAGAGATGTGGAATGTTCATGGATAAGAAGACTCAGCAATGGTAAGATGTCACTTCTTCCCACAATCGATTGATTCAGTGTAATGCCTATCAAACTACAAAATTTTCATTTAATGAAAATTTTAAATAAAAATTAAAATTTTACATGGAAATTTCACAGGACCTGGAATAGCCAAAACAATCTTGAAAAAAAGGAGAAAGTTGCAAGAATCACAGCACCTGATTGCAAGATTTACCGTTGTTTAAAAAAAAATTGGGTAAACGTAAAGCTCAGTTGGCTTTATTCAGCGATTTCATGAATCGGGCTGCATCCCATCGGGTGCCTAGAAGGGGGCTGCAAAGTTCTGCTCACATGGGAGAATTTATAGGTTGCAGAGGCGGGGCCCAGGAAGGAGCAGGGTACGTCACCTTTCCTTGGGGGCCCACAGGGGTCTACCAGGCGTCTACCTCGCCCCTGCTAACCAGGAAATCCCAGAGTGACCACAGGTCACAGGCCTGGGGGAGGCAGATACTGCAGCCAGGTGAGGTGCTGTGCCTTGTTTTGGTGATATGGACTTAGCACAGGTGGCTCCATGTGGGACCTCTTATGTCTCTCTTTTAACAGTGGCCCCCTTTGGGTGAGACTCACGGCTTAATGAGAAAACTGGTCAGAAGCCAAGGCATTCGAGGCACCCCCACCATTGCCGTGAGGTTCCCGCCGCCTCTGTCCACCCTGTGTGACACTCACAGGTTGTGCCATGTTTGCTAAATCTCTGTGATCGTCACAGGGCAGGACTTCAAGTTCACAGGCTTCACATTGGTCGCATCTCTGTCTTCGTTTCTTTCCTGGTGTTCCAGTCTTGGGGAGGTTGTTGGCTTGATGAGCACACCAGGGTTGTTATTGTGATGACTACGAGCAGGGGAATCCCAAGTGGTCAAGGCTCACGTGATCGCCCCGTGCAATGGGTGCTGCATCCCTGGAGACGGTGGGAGGTGCACCCCAAGGGGGAAACACGTATTCCAACAGCTTCTTTGTCACTGTGAGGGCATGGGCCCTGCAGCAGGGAAAGGCTTCAACCCGTCCAGAAAACAGCATCCAGTGGCAAGGACATGTCGATAACCCATGCCACGTGGTGGTGGACAAGTTCCAGCCGCAGGTGCTCAAAGCATCCGGAGGGAGGCGTTAGGAGGCCTCCGGGAACAAAATTAGTTTCCCTGGGATTATGGACCCAACAGGTCAGACGCTGATGGTAGACTGTTTTTGAAATTTTGTAGAAGTTCTCCCTCTGATGTGTATTCGTATTTTGAGTCATCTTAAATGCACCGTGGTGGATGAAGGAATGCAAAAACCCCCCCAAAATGGGGCTTGCCGGGGAGCCAGGAAGGACCAGGAGGTCCTCTTGGGTTGCCCACGGCCCCACCTGTTCGCCGAGTTCGCAAACCATCATTCGCCCGCCGTGGCGTCTCGGGTTCAGGAGCAGACTCCTTCCATGTTTCAGAATGGCAAATATCTGGCAGTGAGGGGTCATTTTTTGCAGAGGCAGAATGGATTCAGCCTTTAGAGACGGTGTGGCCGCTGCCTTTCCGCAAGGACAGCAGGTGCTTCCCAAGGCGCAGGCTCAGTCCTTCTAGCGTGCGTCACAGTTGTGATGACAGCGATTCCAGAAGGGAAGGGAATAGCAGCAAAGAGCTCGTTTACTTGGTGTCCACCTTGATTGGGGTCTCTGAGGACATAAGGAAACCCCTCTGTCTCCGCAGCATTATCATGGACGACCCTGCAGGCAGAACTGCTGGGAGTGTGACTATTACCGGTTCGTCCTTCTGGTCACTGCACGCTGGGACAAGGGCCTGGGAGTCCTGCCTGCTGGGTGGATTTAGCTTGCACGAGTCTCCCCTTCCTGAGCAGCTCCTACCCGGCAGTCACAGCATCAGCAGCTCGGAAATGTCCTTTTCCACCTGTACAGCAGGACCCATCAACAAACACAGTTAGATCAGGATTGGTCACAGGGGCATCTTGTAAACCAGGAGGCGGCGTCACAAAACGGGCCGTGATGACCTCGCCGGCACAGGGCTCGCCTCGCCAGGTGGAGGTCATAACATGGGGATGAACAACGCTGCAGTGTGTGAGATGTCGCTTGGGTGGAGAAAGCAGAAGGATCCCACAGGAGGTGAGTCTGCTACAGAGAAACAGTGAGTCAGTTCAGAGTCACGAAACTCGGATGCCATGAGCAGTTTGCAAATAAGCCTCACTTCCTAGGATTACATCTGCAGAGGCTTCTACTCACTTGGCAGCCCCGGCGGGAGCCTTTGGGCAGCTGGGGTGGGCCCAGGCACCGGAACCAGGCTGCAAGCCGGAACACGCAGTAGGCCGGCGTTTCCCGCTGCGCGCGCACGAGCATCCCCGGGGCTTGGCTGTCTGTCTTCTGCACAAACGAGGGGAAAGGTTGGAATGGTTACAGGTGGGCCTGAGGCAGCTGGTTCCTGCACGGCTGGTTTTAGTCCTAGAACGGCTGCTTGTGCTTACCCCCCGCAAGGAGTGGGTTCAGGGACTGGAATTTTAGTAAGTTCGTAGCATGGCGAAGCCAACAGAAAAAAATTAGGAGCCCATGGTCTGCAATAACCAGCCGGCCTCGAAATACACAAAGCTATTGCTTAGTCGTGAGCCTAGGGCATTCTCTGATTAGCTTGATCCTTCCTGGGGCTAGACAGCTGGATTCCTTCAGCACATGGGTTATGACCTGGGTGATGAGAAGTACCTGGAGATCATTGTGATTTCTCTTTAGAGACCTGATGCCCCTTTGCAGCTGAGTGTTGCAGCAAATACACAGAATCCGTCATGGACACCTCACTGGGAGCTGAGCGCAGCAAGAGGCTGTCCCCCTGCTGTAGAGGCTCGATTTCCCAGGGATGTAGGGTGCTTCACTCTCGGTGGGGCACTCGGGACAAATGAGAAGGGGCCTCAGGGAGCCCCCGAGGCATGACTCTCCATGTATATTGTCAGTTGTTCCAAGTCAAGGCAAACAGATATCAGCTGTTGGGGTCCAGGGACAATGGAAGAAACTGAACAAAGGCCACCATTTTTTTTGAGGTGGGTAAGGGCAGAGGGAGAGAGAATCTCAAGCCCAGCACAGAGCCCGAGGTAGGACTCCATCTCATAACCCTGAGATCGTGACCTGAGCCAAAATCAAGAGTCAGATGCTCAACCAACTGAGCCACTTGGGCACCCCAAAGTCCACCATTTTGAATAGTGGAACCCCCCCACCCCCGTGAGTCTGGTGGAACTTGGGACAGAAGGGAGTCTGGGAAAGAGAGAACAACTGTCTTGTTAGTGGCTCTCAGTCCTGGACAAATCACCATCCTGTCCATCAGGTTTCTGGACGGGCAAGATGGCCTGTTCCAGGGCTGGTGCAGGGAACGATCGGCCCTTGGGTGGTCAGGTCTTTCTCCTGTTGGCGTGAAGCCTTGTTTGGCCTCGGGCTTCACTGGGTGTCGAAGCAACTTGGGAAGAAACGTAGTTATGTCTATGTGAATCTTTATAGGCTCTTTACTTTTATTCTCCCAGTGTCAGTATTAGAGGTGGCCCACAGATTTTCAGGCACCTCAGTAATAAATTAAGGGACTTTTGTTGAAATTCTTCCTCTTCTATGAAAAGGACGGCTTGTAAAGAACATGAAAGTTTCAGGTTGGTCAGGAAATTCTAAAGTGAGGTCTCCAATGGAGTCAAAACATATTAGCCCTTTGAATTTAGAAAGGTTTCTACTGAACAGGTTGACGGAGGCTACATCGCACGACAAAAAAACGTTTTCCAGGGAAAGGTCTCTGGCTGAGAAAGAAACTCCCTCTGAACTCAATCAGATGCCCTCACTATGGAAACCTTCCTCGCTCTGAGGAATTTGCTGTCCTGGGAGAGACTGTAGTTCTGGGATCTACCAGAATTTGGCAAGGCTTCCCACTAATTTAATTTTAGTTTAAGGGGGTTGCTGAGTTCGGAGAACGCCGCGAGCCCCATCAGCCTGGGAGGCCCGCAGGGTTTGGGGAATTAGGTGGGCCCAGGGACAGGCGATGTGGCATGGGCAGTCCCCAAGGGGGCTGTGGGGACAACTCTCCAGCGCCCAGCCGATTACAGCGGAGACAGCAGTCCCAGGAGGCCCAGCTGCTATTCCAGGTCCCTGACCCCGGGGCCCCTGCAGCTGTCAGGCCAACAACGGCTTGGCAGACTTCTGTTTGCCGCCTTGCTTCCACGTCTTTTCAAAGTGCTCAGCTGCTGTCTTGAGTTCGGCCAGACCCGTGGCCTCCCATCCTATTTTGTGTCTCTTTATCAATGCCCTAAGGTTAGGACATGCTCCACGTACAAATAGGGCAGCTAGAACACGTTGGGTGCCCTCGGTTATTGTCTGACCCGAGGAACCCCAGAGGACGGGACCTTCCAGGCAGACTTTAAAGTCGGCCACAGGCCCGTCCATCGTTGGCACATTTGAGTAACGGCAATCCCTGTGGCCCGGGAGAGCTCTAGGAACGGCTTGGGAAAGGTCGCTGCTTTTTGTAGCCCCTGAGGGGACCCTGCTGAAGGTTGGGGATCCGGAATAACATCCTCAGGTGACACCATCCTGCCTCAGCTTCCACTTTGGGGCTTCCCACCCCCACCAGCAGGTGCACCACTGACAAAGGTCTGGCACCCCGGGGTAAGAAATCTAAATTCTTCAGAGAATTTTTGAGGACCCTCCCTGGATCTAGGAAATTCCTTAACGATTGCCCTTAGTTTGGCCTTTGACCAAGGAATAAAAGATGCTGAGGAAGATCCCCGAGCCTCCAGCGGTTTTATTTTTAAAGGTAACTGTGTCATGGTCTCTGCAGAGTCGGGAGAGTGTGAGATCTCGGGTCAAGGAGGAAGAGAGGGAGCCCGAGGAGTCACGTCAGTCCCAGTGTCTTGTTTTAGGCACCTCTTGTGTCTCTCGTTTTTCATTAGCCTTCTGCAATGAATCTTTGAAGCTTTTCTGGGATCGTGAAGCCTTTTAGAAGCTTCCACATCGCAATTCAACTAGGTATCCCTTTCTGTTTGTTTAGTCTGGGAAACCTTGTTCTCAAGTCCACTTCTGAAATAAATGGTCCTGTCTCATCGGAATCTTCCTCATAATGGCCATTGTAATTTTAGGCTGTTTTTAGTAAGATTTTGCCATTTTTGCAGATATTTATAGCTCTGGGACCATAGTTCTTAGACCTAAAATAAGCAGGTGTGGTAGAAAGTGGTGCACTTGACTCTTTGGGGTTTAAGGATCTCATTCTTTTTGTTCTTTTTCTTCTTCCTTGTTTAGCTAAGCCTTTGGGGGTTTCTCAGAGCCAAACTAATACCTAAGCGAGACACGCCGCGAGGTTGGGGGTCGTGCCTGTTCTACCGTGCGCCTCACTACGTGGAAATTTTCCTGAGGTTGGCAGGTGACTTGGTGTCCGTGTAACCCATTCGGTGACCAACTGATCCTAACACAAGACTCAGAATTAGGTGGCAAGCGCCCTAATAGTTTTTAAGTACTCGACCGTGCCCACCAATTCTTGAGCCTTGTTGGTTCCGAGAGCCCAGTTAGCAGGAGCCTTTGTCTACAAAACAAGACGCACACACACAGGAGCAGTGACCAAGGCCACCAGCAATCCGGCCTGGAAGCAGGCACTTGGGAAAGGACCCGACCGGCAGACCCCAAAACTGAGGTCTGGAGACCGGACTGGGCTTCCAAGCGAAAGGGGGCTGCAAGTAGGGTGCCAGGGAGACTGGAGCTCAGGGCAGAAAGCAGAGATCAGCGCAGAGGGCGGGGCTCAGGGCCCGCAGCCCTCCAGAGGCCTTGCGCCCAACAGCCTCAAACTGGAGACAGCCCATGCCAGCAGAGCAGTTCCCCAGCCAACAACCAGAAGTCCGTCTATAAGCCTCCCCCCTGAAGAAGCTGGAGAAAGAAAAGCAGGTGGAAGAAACGACGCAGGGGACAGTAAATGATAGAAATCGCAGCAGAGAGAACTGGACTTCTGACCCGTGCGGCACCACGAAGGCCCGGCAGACACATGCGGAAAACACCAGGCACACAGAGTGCGCCTGCAGAATTCCAAGCGTATGATGTCCTAGAAAACGCAAAACTAGACCATGGTGATGTCAGTGAAAGTTCTGTAGTGGTGGAGATTGACTAGGAAGGCGTGTGAGGGAGCTTTGTGGGCTGGCGGAATATGCTCTAGTTCTTGGTAGGGCGAGAGTTGTGTGGGTCTGTACGTTTGTCAAAGTGCATCGTGCCCCACGGTAAAGATCTATGCCTTCCATTAAACATGCCTCAATAAAAATATTCAAAGCCCAGACACACAGATGGTCAACAGTCCCATGAAAAGATGCTCAACATCACTCTTCGGCAGGGAAATGCAAATTGGAACAACAATGAGATGCCACCTCACACCTGTCAGAATGTTGACTACTATCAGAAAGACCAGAAATAACAAGTCTGTTCGCGAGGATGTGCTGAAAAGGGAATTCTCATGCACTGTTGGTGGGAATGCAAACTGGTGCAGCCATTCTGGAGAACAGGATGGAGCGTCCTCAAAAAAATAAAAATAGAAGTGCCATATGATCCAGGTGTCCTACTACTGGGTATTTATCCAAAGAAAACAAAAAACGCTAATTTGAAAAGATACATGCACTTCTATGTTCACTGCCGCATTATCTCTAAGAGCCAAGATATGGAAGCAGCCCAAGTGTCCATCCATAGATGAATGGGTAAAGAAGGTGTAGTAGATGTACACAATGGAATATTACACAGCCATAAAAAAGAATGACATTCTGCCACTTACAACATGGGTAGATGTAGAGGGTACTATGCTGAGTGAAATAAGTGGGTCAGAGAAAGACAAATACCATATGATTTCACTCATATGTGGAATTGAAGAAACAAAACAAATGAACAAACACACAAAAAACCGGACTCCTGAATACAGAGAACCACCAGAACTCTGGTGGCTGGAGAGGGGAGGGGATGGGAGGGTGGATGAATCAGGCAAAGAGGGTTAAGAGGTATAAATTTCCAGTTATAAATAAGTCACAGGGATGGAAAGTGCAGCATGGGGAATACAGCCAATAATCATCACGACGTTGTGTGGTGACCACACTCAACGAGGTGAGCTCTGCGTGATGTACAGAAATGTTGAATCACTATGTTGTACACCTGGCACTGATACCATGCTGTGCTTTAACTAGACATCAATAAAAAATATCTAAAACATGTTAATATCTCGGCTGCAGAAACATACAAAATTCACACTAATTCCCATAGTGTCGCATCAGTGTGGGTCAGCTTTTACCGCCAAGTGAGGTTGCTACTAAGCCATGCAAGTGTGTTTAGTTTTCTGAGTTTTTGAATCTGGACCTCGGATGAGGAGCTGTGGCACCGGTCCATGCCATGCTGAACGGAAGTGGACACTAGTTGAGAACCAGGGCTTCCAGGTAGCCCAGGTCCCATGGGTTCAGCTGACACCTGTCCTGGGGGCAGTGGCTGGCGGGGGTTGGGGGAGAGAGTAGCCATCAGGCCCTGCTGCATCCCAGCATCCTGCAGACACGAGGCAAAACTGGGGCAGACAAACTCCTCCAGACTCTGCCACAAGCCCAGGGCAGTTTCCACCCCCCGCCCCAGAGAGCATCACCAGAGAGGGCGCCAAAAGACCCAGGAAGGTCCAGGAAGGCTGCTTGTGTTCCAACCTCGGTACCTATTGGTGCTCCTTTAGGATGAATTCCTAGAAATGGAATTGCTTGGGGAAAGGCACACACACTTTAAACTGTAATCGATGCTGCCAAAACCTTCACCAAAAAAAATGTAGACCTTCCCACCAAAGGACACTTCTTGCTGACACTGGGCAGTTTTATACAAAAAAACCAGTCTTAGCCAAAATGATACATTGTCTTAATTTCCATTCCTTAAATATGAGCAAGCCTGAGTGTATAGTATGTCTGTCATGCATGTGTGCTTTCGTCCTAAGTGGATTGTCCCCAGTTCCTTACTGGTTTGTGAAGTGCTCTTTATCACTTATACTAACCCTTGACAATGGGTTGCAGGAAAACAAAAAAACAAGCAAACAAAAACAACTCACTGCATCTTTCAACTTAATCTATGGTGGTTTTGCTGAACAAACTTCTTAAAATATTTATCTTCACATTTATCAATCATTTCTTCAATAAAGATTTTTGGGTTTGGGGTCAAACTTAGGAGGATTATCTCCACCCCGAAGGACCTTAGGATCAAAATCTTGGACTTGTTGAACTGTGGAATCTGGGAACATTGGAAATTAGAGAAATCTTGTGGTCACCATATGTTAGGGCAAAACTTCTAGGACTTTATATTTAGAAGAGACAATTCATCTGTTTATTTGATCTCTCATTCATTCCAAACAATACTGATCAAGCATCGACTACATGTCGGGCACTTTGCCAGGTGCCAGGGAGACAGCCTGGAACGGAGGTGACAGACCCTGCTCTCCCGGCACCCACACTCTGGCCGGGCCATCTTCAGCTGACACTGAACATCTGTGATGTCTGAGTCTCTGCCCGGGGCCGGGGACACGGGCAGGCTCCTGGGTTCCAGCGTCTCCTTGAACACCTCCAGGGAGGAGAATCTCAAGGAATGAGATCCCCACTCCTGAGGGCTATCAAGCAAATCAGAGGGCTGGCCCTGGAGACTCAGGGGAAGCAAAGCAAGAGAATGATGGAGTCAGGGCTCTAAGTGGCCAGGGCGGGCCGGGGCAAGGGGAGGTCTCAGCTCTAGCCTGCAGGCTGGAGGGAGGGAGCGCTCCAGCCCTGCCCACACCCCTCTGCTCACAGATGGCTGTCAAGTCGGTCCAGTTCCTGAACACAGACGTGTGGTCCAAGGAGCTGCTGCTGGCACTCACCAAGCCTGACCAGACACATCAGGAGCAGCCCCCAGAGAAGGTGGACCACACCCCGTCTCCCCACCACACAGGCCCAAGGGCTCTGTCCATAGGATGGATACCTAAAGCAAGGCCCAGGGCCCTAGAAAGACACTGGGACCCAAAGGAAACAGGGGGACTTGGAGCTGCACCCCTGAAACTCCACCAGGCAGGGGCCTGATGATCCCAGAGCAGGGTCGTGAGGGCGGCTACAGGAGCCCAGGGAGGCTGGGGGAGCCTGGTCAGGGGAGAAGGCTGGCCATCGGGGTGGACAGAAGTGGCTCAGGCCCAGGACAAGACGCTGAACCTCCCCCAGGCTTTTCTGTTCATCTACTATGGGCTGATCCTTCAAGCTGAGGACAACAGCACCACCGTCAGGACACACGTGAGAACCCTCCTGGACACGTCCCACCAGTGGCCCAAGCAGAGGGAGGTGAGGCCCTGCCCTCCCAAGCCCAGCCCAGGGCTGCCTGACCCTGACTTCAGCCTTAGCCTGATCCCTGGTTATACCCTGAGCCCTGATCAGGTCATATGAAGAAATCTGATCCTTTTCACACACTGACCCCCGAACCCAGTCACACTCTGAACCCTGATCCCTGGTCATACCCTGAGCCCTGATCCTGGTTATAATCTGAGCCCTGATCCTGGTCACACTCTGAGCCCTGATCCTGGCCACACTCTGAGCCCTGATCCTGGCCACACTCTGAGCCCTGATCCTGGTCACACTCTGAGCCCTGACCCTGGTCACACTCTGAGCCCTGATCCTGGTCACACTCTGAGCCCTGATCCTGGCCACACTCTGAGCTCTGATGCTGGCCACACTCTGGGTCCTGATCCCGGTCTCATTCTGAGCCCTGACCCTGGTCCTCACTGAGCCCTGACCCTGGTCACACGCTGAGCCCATCATAGCTTGTGTCCTCTCCTTCATCACACATCTATTTTCTGGACTCTCATTTCTTCCTCTGGCCTAGGTCTGTTCAGAGCTAGTGGGGGCAGAGCGAGATAACAGGTCTCCAGGGAGTCACCCCTCCCTGCTGCCTCCCACACCATCCACCAGCCCCATAAGAGATGCGCCCGCAGGGTTGGGCTCAGAGTTGCATGTCCTAAAGAGCATGGGGATGGGAGGCAGATGCCCTGTGACCCTGGTGAGAGTCCAGGCCTGGTTCTGTGACCCGCATCGGTGACCCTGCTCCCCTGCTCCTGTAGGGTATCGCGCTCACCATAGGGCTGGCCGCAGTGCGCCACCTGGACCACGTCTGGGCTGTCCTGGAGCAGTTTGGCCGGAGCACGCCCATTAAATGGAGCCTCCACAGCTTCTGCCTGAAGGTTCTGGCCCTTGGGTTGTTGGGGGCCTCAGCAAAGGGCTGGAACATCAGGACTCCCACCCTCCATGAAGGTCTGGGCCTCCAAGAGGGTCTCCTGGGACAGTTAGGGGCAGAGGCTTTGCAGCAAGCATCCCGGCCTCCAGTCCCACCTGCAGTGTGCCCCTCATGCCTCAGTTTCTCCTCCTGAATAACAATCCCCATCCCCCGGCTGTTGGGATGGAAACAGGCCATGGTTTTGAAGGGCCTGGCCTAGAGCAGGGGCTCCGGTGACAGCTCTCTCAGGGGCTGTGGCGGCGGCTGTTTATTAATGGGTCTCTGGCCACGTGCCCTGCCTGAAACAAGACAAGAGCCTGTGCCCCTGCTGATGGACGGCCTGTCCTCCCCGATCACTCCTGCGGGCAGCAGCAGGGCTGCATGAGGGAGCCCTCCAGGACAAGCGGGGAAGAGTCACAGCTGGCAACAGTCAGCCCAGCAAAGGGCTGGCCGCCTCCTCGGGGCCCCATAGCCGGCAGGTGGCCGAGCAGGGACCGGGACCCACATCTCAAACCCTCAGAGGGGGCCTGGTTCCTGATGGGCAGTGGAGCCATGTGCTCCTCAGGTGGCATCTGAAGGGTGTCTCAGACGCCCCCGCCCCCGCTCTCTGGGTCTCCCTCAGATCCGAAGGAGTGCCCCATTTCCATCTCTCTAGGTTGAGGCATGGCCCTGCCAGGCCCCCCGTAGCCCGAGGGGGGAAGCAGGGGGGAGAAGGGCCCCAGGCTCCCGGGGAGGGGGCTACCACAAGGCAGGGAGGGTGAGGGGCTAGGACTCTGGCCGGTTCTGGGTAACCCCACAGGCCCGTTCCAACCCCCCAGAGAGACAACTTCATCTTCCCTATTTTCCTACTGAGGTAAACTGAGTCTTGCCACCACTCAGAACACCGTGCCTGCAGTACCGTGCTAGGGTCCAGAGTACTTCCTGTCACCGCTCCCCCCAGGGGAGAGGTCAGGAGGGCCCTGACACCCCATATCTGCCCCCGCCATGGTCAGAATTCAGAGGACCTGCAGTGGAAGTGGGCCAGCAGCACCATCCTCCTCGCCTACGGTCAGATGGCGGTCAGGGCCAAGGCGCACATCCTCCCGTGGGTGGACAACATCTTGTCTCGGATGGTCTTCTATTTCCACTACAGCTCCTGGGTACGGCTCCCCGGGACCACCCCTCTGGAGCGCAGCCTCGTCACAGCCCAGGCCTCACCAGGACCTGGGTCAGAGAATTCTAGGAGCTTCCAGGGCCTTGGAGCCCTCCTCCCCACTTCTGCCCCACTCTGGAGTCAGGAAGAGCCAGGCCTGGCCTCCTTGTTGCCCCACCTACTCACCCCATCACCCCCCCAAAGCCACGAGGGGCTTCCATGATGACCCCAGCCCCTCATTCTTGGTGGTTTTCACTTTGGGGCATTGGAAGGCCAGGAAACTCCCCACCCCACCCCTGGGACGACATTCCCCTTACTCTATACTCTGTACCTGGGGCGTCCACCCAAGGGAGCCACGAGGGCCAGGCAGCCCTGTGATGCCATCGCCTACCCCAGATCTTTGGGCTCTGAGGTGCCACACATCAAGAGAGAAGCCAAATATTGGGCTTCTTACAACACTCTCCTGATGTTGAAATGTTGTCAACATATTCACAATTTAAACAAAACCACACAGGCTCCCCCCCCAACCAAAGCCCCACATATGTGGCCTCAGATGAGGTCTCTGCTGTATCCCCTCAGCAATGCCCTGCAGCCACATGTGACTGTGGCTCTCTCCTGCCCTTCCTGTGCCTCCCCACACCCCCCGTTCCATGGCCTGACCCCATCCCAGGATGAGACCCTGAAGCAGAGCTTCCTCACCGCTGTCCTCATGCTGGTGGGGGCCATCAGCCGCAAGGAGGGGGCCCACAGCTATGAGTTCTCCCAGATCTCTGAGCTCCTCGAGTGTCTGATGGTGAGTCAACGCCCTGGGGCAGAGAGAGGGCTTCACGGGACCCGTAGCATCCACTAGAGGCAGGTGTTGCAAAGGGGTGGGGAAGTGGATTTCTGGGATGTGACCTAAGCCCCTCATAGGCTCCGGCAGCTGGGAGCACATCCGTGCCCCCCGCTTCTCTTGGTTCTTCAGTGACCCTGAGCTGGCCAGGGATGTCCACCTCACAGCTGATGTAGCTGAGGCCCAGAAAGCCAGCACCATCCATTCTGCTAATACTCTGCCCTAGCTCCGACCACTGCTCACTAGAGATGTGGGGCTCCCAGAACCCCAGAGTAGTGGAGGAAGCACTCAAGTAATGGACAGTCAGAACTGTAATAATAAAATAACAATTTACTGAGCTCCTCCTGACTCAGACACTGCACTCTGCACCCCCTGCCTGGGCAACAACACTATGTTACTTGTGAACCACAAGGCTTGGAGCTGTTTGGAGACATGCTCAAGGTCATGCAGCCAGTATGCGGGAAGCCAGGGTCCAGACATGACCTGAGCCCTTCTAAAGGCTGTGATCTAGTTCAGGTCACGGAGGCCCCCACAGGTTGGGGGAGAAGCTGGAGCACAGTCCTGTGGGTCGCGGCAGTGCCAGGCACCGAGGTCTTCAGGCAGGACGACACGGGGTATCAGAAGTGGGGTAGGCCCAGGCCTGAAGGACTCAGGTTCACCTGGGGATCTGCAGGTGTTGATGGAGAAGGAACCCCAGGACACGCTGTGTACGTCAACTCGCCAGCAGACCATTCACATCGTCTCCAGCCTCTGGTAGGCGCCCCAGCCCCACACAGGCCCATACCCTGCTGCAGGCCCGTAACAGGCCCTCAGTAAACCGTGGCCACTGCTATTAACTCACACCTCAAAGAACAAAAATTTGTCATCATTTGTCAAAACTGAGCCACCGAAGTTCCCAGTGGTGTAACCAGGGCTGGGGTGAGACCAGTCTGTCCAGTAAAGGGGAGCCCAGGGTACAGGGCCTGTGGAGCGACTACTCCCAAGCAGGCCACGCTAGTCCCGTACACGCACTCGTGGAACTCACCCGCCCAGGAGGCCCTGCAGGCCCGGGAGGCAGAAGTGTTCCCTTGAGTCTCTGGTCAAGAGCAGAACTGCGTGAGGGGCTGCAGCTCAGGGCTCGCCAACCGTCTATTCCGGCAGGTGGCCCTTTGCCACCACCAGCCCCCACACCCCTCCCTCACTGCCCTCTACCCCCAAACAGTAAGCTGCGGCCGCCCCTGGACTTGGAGAGGAAGTCACGGATTCTGTCCGTCTGCCTCCACAGCGTGTTGGCCCTGCCACTGCTAGATGTCCTGGAGAAACACACCTGTCTCTTTCTAGAGCCACCCAACATACAGGTGCGAAGCTGGCGCATGGTGCCCTTCAGTGAGAGGGGCCCAGCTCAGCCCACTGCTGCTCGTGGCTTGGGAGGGGGTGTGGGCCAGACAGCCAGGGCCCTCGACCCCTACAGACAGGGCAGGGAGACACTGGGCACGTTTCTTAACCACTCTGAGCCTCTATTTGCCCACCTGGGACATGGGGGTGATAACTGTGGAGCTGATGGTACGTGAAGCTCTGGATGAAAGTAGACACTGGTGTCCCGCGTCTGTGCAGAGGGTTCTGTGAACAGGAGTGTGAGTGGCCTTTGTCCCTGCCAGCCCTGGGCTCAGTCGCACCTGCGAAGCTGCTTAAACTAGTCACACCCACCCAGGCCCCAGCCGGCCCACCCTTTGCTGGGCCAGATCCAGCCCCCTCCGGGGATCTGTTAATAAAAGCCTCTGCTGCAGGGGGCATGTACCCATCTCCCCGGAGCACCGCCAGCCCCTGACGCCTAAGTGTTCACTGTAAAGGGCACAGAACTGGTGTTAGCTGAGCACCTGCTATGTGCCAGGTCCCGCGTGTATGTTCGCTCACGCTCCCAGCAGCACTCGTCCAGAGGGTGAGGAAACCAGCTAAGAGAAATGGAGCTGTCTGGTGGGAGAGTCAGGGTCGAACTTCACCCCTGCCCCCTGGGCCCTGATCTTCACACCACACCCCTAGGCTGTGTCCAGACTGGAATGGGGCAGATAAGCACTTCGGGTGGGAGTGCAAAGGGTCCCTGGACCCAGGGCAACACCACAGCAGCACCCCCCAGAAGGCTGGCACCTGCCCCCACCCCAACCCCACAGGAGTCCAGAGCGCCCCCGTTACCAGATGGCAACATCATGGCTGGCTTACCTAGGGAGTTTAGCCTGGTGCCAGACACCAGGCTGGGGCTCCTGTTCATTCCCATTCAGTGTGCATCACCACCCTGGCAGGTGGGGCTGGCTTCACGCACAGGTCTCAGGTGACAAAGGTAGGCACAGAGAGCTGAAGCGAGGTCCCCAGGGCACCCAGGGAGTTGATGGCCTGTACCCAGGGCTTTGCTCCAACATACTCTGACAGGGAGGTGGGTTGGGTACTTTCTGTGGCCCCCTCCCTCCCTGAGCATGCCTGGGGAGCCAAGCAGCAAAGCTTGGGGGTGTCTCACGTGAGACCCAATAGTCAGGACCAGCTGCATAATTTGCCACAACTAATGCAAAATGAAAATGTGGGCCCTTGTTTAAAGCTGATGAAGAATTTCAAGATGGGACCACAAAGCATTAAACCAAGTAGATCCTTCTGGGCACCAGGTCTTCGGCAGGCTGCAGGCCCGAGAAGGCAGCCCTGCTGGGAATGCACTTACCTTGGTCACTGGGAAACCTGTGACCTTGGGCAGGTCTGACCCAGACTGCCCCCTGCCCAATTCTGGCCTTGGGAATGTGCAGGAATGGGCGCCACTCTCACTGAGAGACCCGTGCACTCAGGCCCTGCGACAGGCCCTGGCACTCCGTCGCAGCTGGGGCTCAGCGGCTGCCTGACCTGCTCCACATCCCTGCACAGACCCTCTACAACAAGACCTCGGAGGCCCTGGACCAGATGTTGCAGAGCTTCATCATGCAGAACCCCACGGCCGACGAGCTGCACTTCCTGCTGTCGGTGAGGGCCAGCTGCCGCACAGTGCGGGGGTGGGGGCAGCCCAGGAGGGCAGAGGGTGGACAAAGGAAGATGGCCCAGAGGAGCAGGGCCTGAACTTGGGGTGGGGAGTGGTCCAGGAACACACAGGCTTAAGGGCTGTCCGTCTTCAGGGATTGCAGTGGCTTGGGGCAACTGGAGGGTGGTATAGCAGGTGCGCATGGTGGTAAGTGGGCCCTGAGCACCACATTTCAAGGAAATGGATGAGGACACAGGCCCTGACCCTGGCTGGGACCTGCCCTCCCTCCCAGAGAACTCGCTCTGCAGCCATGTCTCCAGCTGTGAGGAGGGGTTCCCAACCCAATACCCCCACTCTCTCACTGCCCTCCAGGGCTCTCACCTTGATAGGAGGGAGACCAGTCAACAAGCAGGGACAGTCCAGGGGCAGGGGAGGAACCAAAGAGGAGACACTGGCTCTGCTGGGAGGGTCGGAGGTCAGGGCCAGTGGAGGTCACTGGATGGAGAAGGGAAGGGAAGGGCAGAGCGGGCAGAGGGCGTGGCAGGGTCAAAGGTGAGACGCCTGGTGAGCACAGGGGCCAGAATGGAGAGAGCTCTGCGCGGCCAGAGCATGGGGAGGGTGCTAAGGTGGGGGCCAGGTGGGCTAGGGTTGGGTCAGGTCAACAGGGCCAGACCCTGTCCAGCCTGGAGGCCTTGTGGGGGTGAGGCGAGCCGCTGAAGCAGGTGCACAGATGGAAGTCGAGGTGTGAGCCTGGCTGGGGGGAGATACCTGCATTTTCACTCACTCATTCCCACTGGGAATGTTGGTGACAAACCACAGCAGGGCCGGGAGTGGCTGCGTCTGCCACCGGCGGAAGTCACAGATGTGGTCATAGGACATTGCTGGGCCCCAGAATCTCCAAATACCGTTTACTGCTTCCGCCTTCAGAATCACTAAATGTAATCATCTATCGCTTTAACATAGAGGCTCAAGTTGGGCTTAAATTTGTTCAATATAACTGTTTCAGTATGTGTTGGTATCCCTTTGTAATTCTGTGCGTTTATGTTGTGCACAGAAAAGCACAGCTTTGAAAAGGGGTGCATGGCTCCGCTTAAAACCCAGGAGCCTCGAAGGGCTTTGAGCAGGGAATCCCTCCCCCTCCCCCTTCCCCTCCTCCCCCTCCCCCTTCCCCTCCTCCCCCTCCCCC
>NW_027397067.1:80872918-80911827 GCF_003265705.2 Callorhinus ursinus | reverse complement strand
CCCCCTTCCCCTCCTCCCCCTCCCCCTTCCCCTCCTCCCCCTCCCCCCTCCTCCTCCTTGCCCAGGGGGCGGAGCCTTACCCGCGGGTGGGTGGGGCCTGAGTCGAAGGGGGGGCTGAGCTGGGGCCCCCGGCTGGGTGAGGGCGTGGCCTGGCCCTGGGCAAGGCGGAGCCTTGATCGGACCGGCCAAGGGGGCGGGGCCCGAGCCAAGCCCCGTGCGCTCGGCTGATGTCCGGGTGTCTCAGCGGAACTGGCCCGAGCAGGGGTGCGCGGCTGCAGCACCCCCTCCCCGCCCCTGCCCACCTGCAGCACCTGTACCTCTGGCTGAAGTCGGAGAAGGCACACGAGCGGCAGCGGGCTGTGCACAGCTGCATGGCCCTTCTCAGATTCCTGAGCCACAACCCCTACCTGGACGTGAGTATCGAGCCCTCTGACCCCACACCCCCTCTGCTGCCCCAGCCAAGCCGTCCTCCTCCCGGAGCATGACAGGCTTGTGGGGCTCAAGGCCCCCTGGACCTCTGCCCCCAGGACGGGTGGATCCCTGAGTGCCCTACAACACGGACATGTAATCCCCCTTTTTACACGCGAGGGAACAGGCTGGGGGCGGAGGTTGGGGCCCCCTGCTCAAGTCCTCCCGGCTGGGCTCTGAACCCAGATGCCTGGACCCCTGACCCAGGAGGCTGGGCTCCTGTCAATGCTCCTTGAAGCTTTGGGCAGGTTCTTCCACGCCCTGAGCCTCAGTTTCTCGCCCATGAAAAGGGAGGAAGTGAGTCCTCCTCAGAGGGATACACTGGGAATCAGATGAGGTGCTGCCTGCCCCAGTCCAGGGTCAGCAGTGACCGCAGGAATGCCTCCATCCATCACGACCCTGCATGCGTCCTGAACCCCAGCGTGTCAGACTTCGCAGCCTAACTGCCATCTGTCGCTATAACCCTTGGGTTGAATGAATGTCAGCACGTTCAGGGAGTGAGCACTTCTGTGTTTATCCACCAAAACCAGCACTCATTCTGTAGGGAGACTTACGGGGCCATGAGAAAATTAGCTTCTCTGCCTGATGCCCGGCAGATGCAAGCCTTTCTAAGGGAGGCGGACGGGCAGGGGTGGTGCTCTGCCAAGGGAGAGCTCCCTGCAGACTCCTCCGGCATTCCCAGGGCGAGGAAGACCCCTCTAGAGGGGCTCAAAGGGCCTGCAATTTACTCAAAATCAATTTCCACAATATAGGACCAGGCCTGCGGTCAGGCAGCGAGGCGTTCACCTGGGGCGCAAAATTTACCAGGCTCCAGAGCATTCCGCAGTCAAGATAAATACTTTAATGTAATGTTTTAAAACAATCCACTCAGCAAATGGCCACCGGCCGGCTGCCTATTGTTGTAAATAAAGTTTTATTGACACCAGGACTAGGGTCAGGGCCAGGGGCGTGAGGCAAGATGAGGTAAGGTCATGGAAGTGCAGGGACGGACCATGTTTGTTTACAGTTTTGAAACTGTGTTCATCAGGAATTGTTACCTTCAGTTTGATTTTTCTAAATATTGCAGTAAAATATAATTTCTCTTGATTACTGAATTTTGGGCAACCCCTTACGTTTTGCCCGGTGTGCCCTGGGCTGCTGACTGTAGTGGCCAGGCAGGGTGGGCAGAGCCTGGGCCTGCGGTCCTGAGAGCTGAGTCGCAGCCCTGCCACACACTTGGAGGATTTCTGATGCCGGCCTTGCTGGTGTGATTGCGCAGCAGGACAGAGACTTGCGGTAGGGTCACTGGTTCCCATACTCTCACCACAGCCAAAAGAGGACCTCAGGCGGATTGGGCAGCTGGTGGGCATGCTGGGGATTTTGTGCCAGGACCCGGACAGGGCCACCCAGCACTCCAGCCTGGAAGGGGTAGGCCACCTCTACCAGCTCCTGATACGCCAGAGAGGTGAGCCTCCGAGGGCCACCACAGCGGGCCCACTGCCGCCCCAACCACAGCCTCAGCTGAAACCACGCCCACATCCCCAAACGCACCCCACCCCAGATCTTCCCCTAAACCCACCTCCAACCCCAGTCATAGCCCTGTAATGTCCCCCCTCCCCAGACCCACTCAGGCTCCCGTCCCCAGATGGACACAGGCCTGACCCTGACTACCAACGACCTTGCCCTGACTCCTGCCTGTCCCATCCTAGACCCCAAGCCCGCCTTTGCCCTACCCTCACCCTTGCCCACTCCCACCCCTGGCCAGTTAGGGAAACTCCAAAGGTGGAGGTGCAGGCCCCCGAGCAGCTTTCCCAGGCCCGTGTGGATGGGGCTCCCGTCTGGAGCAGCGGAGACCAGAAGTCAGCTCCCACCACCCCTCAGAAGATGGCATTCCCGAAGGATGGCATCCTCCAGCTTGGCAGCTCCCAAGTCATCAAGGTCCAAGCCCTTAGAATGGAGGGCAGGTCCGGGTGGGGAGGTATGGCCAGGTTCTGCTCTGACCCCCACCGCCGTCCCCTCTGACAGGGCTTCCAGCTGTTGGCGTGGCCTGGCTAGACCCAGGGGGTCAGAGCCTGGGCCAGGTGTGAGTATTAAAGCCAAGGCTGGGATCTCACCTGTATCTCTGATGATTAACTGAGAGTGTTTGGAGAAGTCCCTGGCCCTTGGCCTGGGACTGAGGAGTTGGAGGAGGGGAAATTGGAGGGAGGGGCCAGGGACAGACCCTGAGGTCAGCACCGCAGGCTTGAGTCCCAGCTCTGTCCCTCCTGGCTGTGTGACCTAGACAAGCCCCTTCTCCTCTCTGAGCCTCTGTCTTCTTCTGTAAAATGGGTAGAGTGGTGCTGTGAAGTCCTGGCCAACATGAGCACCCAGTAATGGTGTTTTCAGGATGCTCCCATGGTAGGTGTTCTCCAAGGCACCATATGACATCCTGCCCTTTGAGTCTGCTTTTTTGCAGGATGAGCACTCTGCAGAAATATCCCCATATGCCTCATTTTCCCAGGGTCCTCTCTTACCCTCTGAAAGCCAGACCCTCCTCCTGTGAAGGCAGAGCTTGTCTTCTTTTGCACTATCATCTGGCCGACCTCAGCCAGCTCCTCCTTGGTCACCTGCCTGGGGGAGCCCAGCAGTTCCCAGTGTCCCTTCTGTCTCCCCAGTGAGATCCTGTAACTTTGTGACGCTCTGTGTTTTCTTGTGTTGACTTGTGTTCTCTTCTGAACATGAGTGAGGCTGGGGCACAGAGTGTGGGCTGGATGCAAGTGTTGGCAGGACAAGCCATGTTTCACGGAGCCTCACGTTCTGAGTGGTCAGTCCATGATGTCTAGGACATGGTGACTTTGTTGCCCAGTCTTGGTGTTGAGCACTTGGCTAATGAAGACCCCTGTACGTGGTATGCTTGTCAGTGTCCCCCTGTTAGACTTTGAGCCCTCCAGGCCAGAAGCAGGGCCCTGCCAGGGCCCAGTGCAGGGCCTGGTGGTAGAGCCACCCATTAAGTTAAACCAGATTGAACCAAACGAGGAAGCAGTGGTTGCATACAGCTAGTGAGTGACCCAGCAAATTCTGAATCCAGTCCCAGCTGACCTGTGTTCTCTGCACTGTGTTCTCTGCAAGTGCACTGGGCTTTCAGTGCTACAGTCAATTAGGAGTTAAGTATGGAAAGTCTAAAGCCCTGGGGCCAATACATCAAATCTCTAGTCCCAGAATGGGTAAGCCTAGTTTATGCCAAAGAACCTGGGCTGGGAGCAGAGGTGGGGCAGGGCAGGAGGGTTCCCTGGCTAGCAGCTCAGAGGGAGACAGTGGTAAAGGGGCCCCAGGGCTTTAGATTTTCCATACTAAACACCCAGGCTCTCAAATAGACTGAGAAGCCTTCTGTATCCTGCCCTGTCCCACCACACAGGGAGTGGGCGTTCAGCTCTGGCTCTCTCTCCTTGGACAAGACACAGTGATGGAAAGGAGCACAGAGAGGAGAGAGGATGGGAGGGTCTACTGATCAAGGGATGGTGGATTGGGAAGATTTGGAATGGAGACCTGACCTGGATTCTGTCCCCAAGTCTGTCCTTGATGCCCTCATTGATCATGGATACACTACACCTTCATCACCATCATCACCATCATCACCTCCACCACCATCATCATCGCCATCACTGCCATCACCTCCACCACCATCACCATTGTCATCACCATCACCACCCCACCATCATCACCACCACCATCACCATATCAACCACTACCACCACCATCACCACCATCATCACCACCATCACCATCACCATCATCACCACCATCACCATCATCACCATCACCATCACCATCATCACCACCATCACCACCACCACCATCATCATCATCACCACCATCACCGTCATCACCGCCATCACCTCCACCACCATCACCATCATCATCACCATCACCACCACCACCATCACCATCATCACCACCACCACCACCACCACCACCATCATCATCACCATCATCACCACCATCAACATCACCACCATCACCATCACCACCATCACCATCATCATCACCATCACCATCACCATTATCAACCACCACCACCATCATCATCACCATCATCACCATCATCACCTCCACCACCATCATCATCATTACCAGCATCACCAGCATCATCACCTCCACCACCACCACCATCATCACCACCATCTCTACCATTACTGCCACCTCCGTTTCACATTGATTCATGCCCTGGGTTAAAGTAAGACATCTCCCAGGTATTTTCCAATCTTGAGATTGCGGTATTCTGGGATTCTGAGAATCTAACCACCATTCCAAGTTGCATTTCTTCACAAACATTCTCAATGCTAGAACTTTAACCAAAATTCAACATTTCAGAAAACAATTTTAAATGTAATCTTCTAACAAATGTTCTAACCGGATTTATAGCAGCTTAATATCTTTTTTTTAAAAGTTGTTATGAACTACAAATATTCCTCTAAAATCACTTTGAATACTCTAACCAACAACTAATCCTAATATTCTCACAGACATTTTACCCAAATTTTAGATTATTCTAATAAATATTCAAACATTATTTAATACTTCTTTTTATATCTACGTAGGTAGACTAACAGACTTTCAAATATCTCAACAAATATCCTAACATGCAAAGAAACATGTTACCCCCCTTAATGTCCTTGCAGACCTTATAGTTTTCTATCAGGGCCCCGTCACCAGCCTTCTGTCTTCCTCTGATTGTCAGATGCTCCGAGTCAGAGCCCCCCAATAGAACTTTCTAGGAGGATGGAAATGTCTCTATCTGCACTACCAAGGTAGCCACTGGCTATATGTGGCTACTGGGCACTTGTAATGTGGCTAGTGCTCCTGAGGAACTGAGGTTTTAAATTCTACTTAATTAAGTTTAAGTATAAATAGCTATGTGTGGCTGGTGGCTACCATAGTGGGCAACAATGCTCTAAATCTTTCCAGAAGGTTCTACCTGGGCAGCTCCAGGCTGGCCCAGCCCTCCCTCTCGGAGACTGTGGTCAGTGGCTATGGAGCAGGGGTCCCACCCACCACGTTGCATTTCCCCAAGCCCCTCTTCATTCCCCCCGAGTGGCTCATGATCTGGACTTAGAGCTGCTCCTGGGAGAACATGGGCAGAAAGCGGTTGGGCTTTTGAGGAAGCCCTACCATGGGACAGGAGCCCTGGGCTCTGGACCCAGCTTCTGCCGTGGTGAGGGTGCCCGTGCCCCTCTCTGGGTCTGGGGATTGGTCCAGGTGACCTTGAAGACCCTTCACAGCTCTGAAGCTCTTGATTAAAATGCTGTAAGGAGGACTAGGGCCTGGCATGGGGAGCACCCAGCTGGGCAGAGGCTAATACATGGGGAAGCCCACGAGGTGGTGACAGGGCAGAGGAGGGGAGGAAAGGAGGCTGGCCAGGCCAGGCAGGTCCCAGGACAAGCACTGGGGTCTGAGTGAGGAAGGGAGCCGTGCCTCTGCCCCACGATGGGCATCACGCTCTCCCTTCCTGAACCTGGGCCATGGTTGGCTCAGAGAGATGTGCAGGCAGCCAGCCTGCAAAATGGGCTGCGTGTGTGGGGTTCTGGGGGAAAGGGGCTCAGACGTCTGGACGTGCTCAGAGACCTGGGCAGCCTGAAGCCCAAGGAGAAGGGAAGAGAGCTGGCAGGAGGCGGACACCTGGGCACAAGTGGCCCACAGTGACGGCTGCCTCCTCTCCTGCTGCTACAGGAGGTCATGAAGCATCTCACGATGGTAGAGCTGAACGACCTCATCTGGACAGCCATCGACGGCCTGGGCTCCACCAGCCCCTTCCGCGTTCAGGCAGCCGCCGACATGCTGCTCACCACCGTCAAGGAGCACGGGGCCGGCCTGGAGACCGTGAGGGGCTGGGGCACCGCTGAGGGTGGGCCAGGACAGGTCTGGGGGCAGAGGGACGGACGTCCGGGAGTCAGCACTCTGGGGCTCGGGCCTGATGCAGGAGACACGGACCCCACCCTGACAGGTTCCACGGAATGAATGAAAGGCCCAAGCAGGTATCCTGGGGCCCCGAGTGGTGTTTGCAGGGTCATGGGGCACGTGTGCATGGATGGCGCCACTGTTCCAGGCTCTGGGGTAGGACATGGGGGAGGAGAAGGCACAGACCCTCCTGGAAGTTCTCAGTCTGATGGAAGGGACAGACGCAGATAAGGACTGGACAGCATAGGAAATGCAAAGGCAACGAAGTGTCCCCAGTGGGGTGGGGGTGCACCCCCAGAAACAGGATGATGGATGCCAAGTCCTGCAGGTAAGGAAGCCCCAGGTGGGTGACACTGGACCTGGGCAGCAAGAGAGACCGGAAGTGGATGGGGAGAGGCCTTCCAGGCCCCCAGGACAGCCTGTGCCAAAGTGGTGTGCTCGGGAGATGTCGGGGCGGGTGTGTCTGAGCCTTCCAGGGACTAGGCAGTGTTTGGACAGAGTCTGAGGGCCTCACATGCCACACGAAAGGTGGTGGGGCCTCTCTCCCCTCAGCCTGGGACTCCAGGGTGGAGAAGCGCCTCCCTCAGACTTCGCTGGGCAGGGCCTGGCCTCCCCTCTCAGACCAGCCCTCTCCCCCATACTCTGCCTCCCTACACAGGTTGCCAGCCTGGGCCGAGCCATCCACTTGCAGCTCTGCTCTGTCCGCATCCCCCAAGCCAAGGAAAATGCCCTGCACGCCATCACCCTGCTAGCCCGGAACCACACGCCAGAGTTGGTGGCCACCTTCCTGGACTTCTCCATACCCCTGGACAGGTGCCCGGCCCCACCCCCCCTCACTGCCCCCACTGCCCACCCTCCAGCCTCCCCCAGGCAGGGGGTGGGGCGTCCACCTCCAGCTCTGCCCTCCTGCCTGCCCCCTCCCAGCCCACAGGGAGCCTCACGGGTCTGGGCCCAGGGAGGGAGCCCACGTCCCCTTTCGTTTCTTGCACATCTCCTGAGGCAGGCTCTGGGGAGGCACAGCTCACCCCTCATGCTAGCCCCGCCCCAGCCTGAGTCACCTGTCACCTCATGGGGGAAGTGCCCGGGACCTGAGGTGCGCCTGGCAAGACCCCAGCCAACACCAAAGTCCTACCATCCTTCCAGATCCTCCAAAGACCTCTCCTTCCTCCCCCACCCCCAGTGGTCACCACACTCCTTTCAGGTGGGGCTGGCTCTCTCATGAAACCCTCGGAGCCCCGAGTCTGGAGGTGGGCTAGGGCCTTCTTCCTCCCACAAAGCTCAGCTCTGAAGCCCAGGCGCTCTGTCTGTAACCCCAGCCGCACGCCCGCCAGGCACCTGGACTGCGTCATCCCCAGGTCCTTGCCGACGTTGCTCCCGATCACGGACACCAGCTCGCCCACCCACCCCCGTCTGAATCTTGGGGTTTTCCTTCAGCCCCACTTCTCAATGCCTGGATCTCCTCTCCCCCAGCAGTCCCGTCCTCCATCCTGCCTCAGCCGCCCACTCTCACGGTCAGCCTCTTGGCTCGGACACCTCCAGGCTGGAGCGTCCCCCCCACCCTCCTCACGGCTTCCCTCTTCCAGCACCCCCGTGAGCCTCTGCCCTCCGCGGCCTCCGGTCCACCACCCACCCGCCTCAGCGCCCCTCACCCACCCTCACCCCCTCCTTACCGGCATTAGTTACTCCCTGGACGTACCCCAAGCCCCTGATCCCCTCCGTCACACTCAGCCGGCAAAACCTCCCTCAGTTAGAGCTCCCCATTTTGAATCCCAGCCACACGCCTCTCTGCCTCACCCTGCCCCTTCCCTCTGCCGCCAACCTTTCTCCCAACCCACTGAGAAATCAGAAGCCCCCAGAAGGGAACTCCCACAAGCTCCCAGCGCCCGAGACTCATTTCCAGAAAGACTTCTGATTTCCATGGGGAAGGGTCGTTGTGTTTGTATAACTTCCAGTTTTTTTGCATTGGGATCAGAGAATGCCATTGTAATGTTTCTGCCTTATTGGGACCTGCTGCCCTTTTGAACCGTCATGAATGTTCTACAAGCACTTGGGAAGAAGGTATGTCTTCTTCATCAGGTGGTGGCGTATGTATATCCATGGATGTGCCTGATGGACTGTGGTCGTCACTGATTTCACTGATGTCCCCTCTGTTCTGTCTTGTACTGAGAATGGCACGTTGAAGTCATTACTGATGCATTTCTATCCACGGCCCCTTCCGTGTCCTGCGGTTTTTCCGTCATACGTGGTTGTCATGTTTCTTGTGCAAACACATACCTTCCTTAGGAATCACGACTTGTTAGCATTGAGAAGTGCCCCGCCTTGTCACACTTAATGTGTCCCGGCCTCGAATTCCACCTTGTCGGTTCTCAGGACAACAGAAGCCCCTCTGCTTTCTTCGTTTGCCACTCTTGCCCGGTGTGTTTGTCACACACCAGTCATGTCTCATAAGTGAGGTAAATCCTTCCTTCACACTTATTCGCAGGACTGGTGTGTGGAGTCTCCGCTCTATCATAATACCCCACAGTTGTGTGCATGTTTTGTGGGCTCTATTACTTTCCTTTTCTACGGGTTGTGTATTCTTTGATCCTTAATGTTTTTAATTAAAGAAGAGGTGTATTTTCGCAGTGGTTGTCATGCTAGTGCTCCTGACCTATATTTTAACTCCCCCGTCCCTTGTTTTGTTGCTGAAGCTTTCATTGTGCATCTTCTGCCGGAGGCTCCTATAGTCCTCTCTGCGCTGGACCAGACCCACCTCCGACAGACGGCTCCTGAGGGGCTCCTGTGTGCTTGAAGGACAACATGGCTGGACATAAAATCCTTGGTTCACACTTGCTTTCATTGAGTATTTTTCAAATGCTGCTCAATTGTCGCCTTGCTTTGTTTTTGAAAAGTCTAATGATCAAAAAAAAAAAAAAAAAGTCTAATGATCATGATTTATTTTTTCGCCTTTGTCAAGATGTTTGCCTTTGTAAGAGGTCCTTCTTCCCGGATGCCTTGGACAGTGTTTGCTCACCTTTGAAATTGAACAGTTTTATTAAGAGATGTCTCCGAGTTGATCATTCTGTGTTCATTCTCCCAGGGACCTGGTAGATCCTTTGAAGATGTAGTTGTAGGCCTTCTGTCGTTGTTGTTTCTGGAAAGCTCTCTGGTGATAGCTTGAAACCTTCGTTCTGTTCCCCTGCTGCACCTGTCCTTCTGAGCTGCTAGGAATTCCAGTGCGGTTCCTGCCCATCCGGGACCTCCAGTACTTTCTGATCCTTTTCACGCCTTTTGCGGTCGGCTTTCTGCTTTTCCTCAATGCCCCTTAGCTTACATCTTATCATCCCTCTTGGGCACCTTGCATTTTTTTCCACTTCTGAGATAAGTTTGTCCTTTCTTCCACCTCTTTCCTGAACTCAGACAACCCTCTTTTCCTTTCTTCACAGAGGTTTTTTTTTTTTTTTCTTTTTTTGAAGTTATAATTCAAGGGGGCTTTACCTGTCTCTGGGTGCTCGCTGGGCTCTGAGGAGCATCGCCGGAGTGCTGTCGGCACGGCGGCTGCTTTGGAGGGGAGCAGTTCCTCTTTGGTTGTGCACGGATTATTTTTTCTGTTTTGTTTTTTTGGGGGGTTTTTTGCAATAACTCGGTGGATCTGTTAATTTTGTTCCTGTTCCTATCAAACGCTGTTGGCATGTTTTATAGGATTTCAGGTTCAATGGCACCCTCTTCTGTTAGTAGAGCAAAGTCTAGAGGATTGACTAGATTCTTTGTCTTGGTGGCAGGTGAACAGGTCGTGTGTCCTCCAGCTGGGGGGTTGTTTTTGGGGGGTTTTTGGTTCTCTTTTCTCTCGCAGGGCCTTCCATTTTCCTCTTTCCCATTGTCCCTGTCACCACCCAATCCCCAAGGCCCCTGGTTCTTTTTCCCCTGTTTCTCTCCCCAGAGCTGTGCATCTTGGAGGCCGCCCTTCCGATTAGACCAGCTCATCAGCCCCTTTCTCGTGGTCAGTGCTCTTTTTTTCTTCTTTTTCCCTCTTGTCGGAGTGGGGATGGACTTCGTGTTCCTGGAGGGGAGTGGTTCGACTCTGAGCCCTGTTTCTGGCTCCCGTCCCCTGTGCCCTGCTGTCTCTTCTGCCTCATCTGCCCCAGAGCCCCGGGTGGGCGGCGACGGGCGTTTCTCTTGTTTCCTTACAGTGATGTTGAAGTTTGGGCATCCTCTGAGGTCACAGTCTCTGTGCAATTTTGCTTTTCCCTCCCTCTTGCTCTGTGTGGTTTTTCAAGGAAACTTGAAGGGTGAGGACCCTGGAGGCCACCTTGTCTTCAGCTGCCCGGAAGTCTGTAGCTCACCTCAGTCTGCATTGCCGTTTATACCTTATTTCCTCCATCCTAAGAAGCACATTTTTCCTAGATGGGAATGCATTTTACATTGAGGGTGCCTTACCCCTGGATTTATGTGAGCTTCTCAGTCGCCCGGGGACACTGTTGGCCTGGGACCATGCCAGACTTAAAAGTCTGTGCCTGAGGATTTCTTTGAGCCACACTGGCGGTGTGAATTCAGACCCCAAAACAGGTTTTGTGATTCGGATTCTCGGGAGAAGGCCCTCCTTCCATCCAGCACTCCGACTGAGGCCAGCAAGCTTCCTGGCTTTTTCTTTCTGCAGCTGGGTGGGTTGGTTCTTATCATCCTTACATGGAACACAGGGCCCTTGAGGTCCCACCTCTGTGATGGGGGTAGCTTCCCACCCGGGATAATTTTTCTTTCTTTGAAGCACCTAAAACAATGTGCATGCCCTAACGCTATGAACGGAATTGGGTAGTAGGTACCCTGCCGATAATCTTTTATGTTATGTGGCTTTTTCCCCTCAACAAGATGTGTTTACGATTCATTCCAATATGTTACATACAGCTAGAGTTCATTCCTTCTTGTTGCTGTTTAGTATCTCATGAATGACGATCATCCTTTCTGCCACAGACACACATTCGGGTTGTCCCCTGCTTGGGTCTGTGACTAACGTGCCCTGACTTGCTCCCATGCACCCCCGTGCGCATCAGCACTCCGTCTCCACTGGGAATGTGTTCAGCATGCAAACATCAGTGCCATAAAGCTCTGCATGTACCCAACTTTAACAGACACACTGAATCGTTTTCCAAAGTGCTCATGTCACCTCACACTCCCACCGGGGATATTTTTGAGAGTTTCTGTTGCTCCACATGTCATCCACACTTAGCCCCGACTTTCTAGCCACTCATCAAAATGTTAGCCAACCTGGTGGTGTGAATCGCATTGCGACATTCATTTGCACATTCCTAATGAAATAACAGAGCGGAACTTTTGGCCATTGGAGTATCTTCTTTGGTGACCTCTTCGTCGAGGATCTCTTCCGATCCATCCTTCTACTGGGTTGTCCCTCTTTTTCTTATCCATTCTCAGGAATCCTTTATGTAACCTGGACTCAAGGCTTTTGTTGATGGTGTGAAAAGCATCTCCTTGCACTCTGCAGCTTGTCTTTTTCACTGCCTGAATGTGCGTTTTGATGAAAAGGAGTTCCAGGTTCAGTCCTTCCCACACGTGATCTTACAAAAGTTCTGGTGATTGCCTTTCGAACTCAGGTCTCCAGCCGCCCCGTAAGTGAGGCTGGTGTGGCCGTGAAGTTGGACTCCAGTTCTATGTAGCCACCAGCATCCTTCAGGGACAAGCCCGCCCCGTGCCTACAGCTCGCAGTGCTACCTGCCTCCTGGCCAAGTGCCCGTGGGCAGGGGTTTGTGTCTGGGCTCAGCAGGGCTCCGCTCGCCGGTCCCCGTGCTGACACCCACGGTCCTAGTTCCTGTAGCATCATACACGTTCTCTGCACCTGATGCAGAACGGCCTCCCGGCTCCTCCTACCTCCACACCTGCCCCGCTCTCAGCCCTTCGCGTTTTGCATTTCTAAATGGTCTTACCCTTGGCTTGCCAAGTTTTCTTTCTTTTTCTCCCGTGTTTCTCTTTTACCCATTGACGGCGACTTTGTTGGGTCAGCCCTCAGCTGCACACCCCCGGCGTAGGCATAACCCTCAGCGTGTCACGCTGTCCATCATCACTGTATGCGGGCCTGCCTGCCTTTGGTTCTTACAGCACTGGCTCCTTCTAGTGGATGAATACACGCCGGCGAGGCCGCCGCCCGCAAAAAGCTGGGATCCTGGTCATGACCTCCAGCTATGGACAGGGCTTAGCACCCCCAGTCTCCAGCCGCCGGCTCACCCCCCACCAAGGCTCATCACCCTCTTCATTTCTTTTTCACCTTATTGCAGCTAAACATATTCCTAAAGATATTCTCTTGTAGTTTTTGCAATTGTATTGAAGAGTATGGTGTTGTGTGTCGTCTTTGGAGACTTCTTTCCTCTGGCCCAATATTAACACAGATTTTCAGACGTGGGTCGTCGGTCGTAACATAAATCCAGTAGCACCAGCTTTTCTTTCCTTAGTGATGCGTCACGTGTCTCCTCCCGGCTCTTTTTTCTTAATTAATAGTCGTTCTTTTTTGGAGCAGTTTTATGTTTATAGAAGCATAGGCAGAGCTGCCCGCCCCGCCGGTGTCGCCCTCTGCTGGCACCCTGCGTGGGGCGGTGTGTTTGCTCCAGCCAGAGGGCCGGTACTGATGCACCGTCATTAACGAAAGCCCACGGCTAGGTAGGGCTCGCCCCTGGTGCTGTGCGTCCTGTGGGCTTGGACGGTGTGCAATGTGTCCACCGCTCACACGTCCTACAGAGTCGCGTCACCGCCAGAAAAAACCTTCGGTTCCCCCCAGACCCTCACAGCCACCGATCTTCTGCCGTCTCCGTGGTTTCGCCTCTTCCAGAAGGTCATGGATTTGGAACTGTACAGCATGCAGCCTTTTGGACTGGCCTCTAGTCCTCAGCAATGTGCATTTCAGGTTCCTCCATGTCTTTTCCTGGCTCCCCCCCGACCTCCCAGCTGCCCCTGCTCCGCCTCCTGCCAGTCCCTCCTGACTCCCCATCTCTCAACACGGGGCCACAGGGCTCAGTCCCCCAAGCTCCCCTCACTCACACTCCCCTTCCTGGTGGCCGCCTTTAACCCCGGGGCTCTAAATATCACCTATACAGACACCCCCCCGAACACTCACCCCCGCCAGACGGCAGCATGTGGATGTCCAGGAGGCATTCCACACTGGACGCTCCTGGACCACGCCACCGGCTGTCCCCTGAAACCTGTCCTCTTGCAGGCTTCCCCCTGCGGATGCCATCCACCCAGCTTCTCAAGCCAGGGTTCCTGGGGCCACCTGGACTGTCCTCTCCACACCCAGGCCCACCATCAGGGAGTCCTGCAGCTCTACCCACGCCCCTCCCCCACCCCCTCCAGCCCATCAGGACATCACCGGCTCACACGGAGTCCCTGGCCACGTCTGCCCCTCCCTCCCAGCAGCCAGAGTGAGGCTTTAGAGACAGGTCGGACCATGTCTCTCCCCTGCTGTAGACCCTCAGTGGCCCCAGCTCATTCAAAGTCAAGGCAAAACCTTTACAGTAGCCAACAAGGTCGTGCGGCCTGGCCCCACGCACTGGCTCTCCTCGCCCAGCTCCATTCTCTTCACCCCGACCTCGCTGGCCCTTCTTGCTGGCCCTGAGAACACCAAGATCGGCTCTGTGTCAGGGCCAGAAGGTTCTCCCTCCCCCCACCCCCCAGAGCAGCGTGGCTCCCCACTTACCTCCACAGATCTTTCCTTGTGTCCCTTTTTGGTGAAGGCTTCCCAGCTGTCCCACTAAAAACTGACCACAGCCCAGATGCACCCTCCCCCCCCCCCCCCCCCCCCTCCTCCCCTGCTTTATGCCCTTAGTCCGACACACCCTTGTTTGCTGGCTGAGTGGAACCGTAGGGGTCACTCCCACACAGGCAAGGACTTTACCGGTTCTGTCACTGCTCTGTCCCCAAGTTGGTTGCCCGCACGTGACACGGGGCTCAGCACCCACATGCCAACAGAGCAAAGGAGAAACCCAGGCCCCTGGGCACCCTTGCTCCTGCAGAAGCATGTCACCTAAGCCTCTCGAGTCAGGCTCTGCCCCCTGAGACCTGCCCACGGCACAGCCGTGATGACACAGCAGGGACTCGGCCCGGGTCCTTCTGACAACGGAGGCCCTGCTCTACAATCTCAGAGTCCCACTGGTGTGCCCACCCAGCGCAGGGTCTGTCCTAAAGCTGGGGTGGGGGCTTATCCAGGCCCCCACTGTGGCCTCCCAGTCCCCACTCCTGCCCCTCCAGCCCCTTTCACCCAACACTTGGCACCAAAGACCACAGAAAACAGAGAGCCATCAGGGTCACCGACATCTCAAGAACCCCAAAGCCCCCACCTCCCCAGGACTCACAGGCCCATGTCCGTGGACCAAGTGGAAAGATCACAGGACCAGGCAGACCTGGCCTCTAGCCCCAGCTCCCCAGTCACAGGCAGGGCCCGATCAGTCCTCAGTTTCCCCATCTGCAAAATGAGCACGAGGACACTGTAAAGTTCTGTGTGTACTGCTGATGGGCCCACTTGACCCGGGGTGGGCCCGGGGGCTGGACCCCAGCAAACCCAGGCTAGGAGCAGGCAGCCAGGGCAGGCCTCCAGACAGAGCTGCTGAGGGCTGAGTGGGTGCAGGCCCGGTGGGGAGGCGTGCTCTAAGCACGGGGAGCAATGGCCGATGTGGAGGCCCAGAGGCAAGAGAAGAGAACAGAGGGCAGGGGTCAACTGCATGTGTCCCTCAGTACTTAGGAGCCGTTGAGGGGGCAGAGAGTCTGAAGTCGGGGTGCGGGGAGCCTGGAGGACAGACCCTGGAAGCGGGGAGGCCCAGGCACCTGGACCAGGGTGGCTGTCCCCTGTGCCCCACCTGTCCCACGGGCCACACATACTCTTGTCCCTGCTGCCCACTCTCCCCTCCATGCTCTCCTCCACCCCAGGGGCTCCCCCAGCCAGGACCCCATGCGGGATCCAGCCCAGCCTCCTCCCTTGGCCCCTGAGGCCCTGGTGGCCTGCTGGTGCAGCGGAGCACGAGCCGGGCGGCCCTCACGACCCCTCTTTGCCTGCAGCCACGCCTTCCGCTTGTGGAGGGCCCTGGGGGCCGAGCAGCCCGTGAGCCGCCTGGTACTGGCCATGCTGCTGGCCTGGCTGCAGGAGCGGCCGCTGCCCGCCGGGACCAGAGACGGCAGCCGCCAGCCCAAGGATAAGCCCCGCCTGCGCTCGCTCGCCGTGAGTGTCCGCCGCCGCTCCCTGGCCGCCGCCCCAGCTGCCGCCGAGTGGGGGCTGGCCTCTCCTGCGCGTGTCCATACTGGTGGCATCGGGCGCAGCCTCGGGACGCCGGGCCCCAGGGAGGGGCAGCCCCGTGTCCAGGCCGTGGAAGCCCACCCACAGGGGGCCTCCGAGGCTGCGGGGCAGGGGTTGACCGCACAGGCCCAGCCCCCCACTTCCTGGCCGAGGGCTCTGGACTGCTACAGAGCCTGTCCCCCCCTCCAAGAAGTGGGACAGTGGCGGTCCTGCAGGGCTGGACCAGGCGTGTGGCGCGTACCCAGGATGCGGGACTCATTGGGTGGGTGGCCTCGGAGCACAGGGGCTTCGGGAGACAGGTTCCGGCAGAGGAAGAGTGTGGGGGGGCCTGGGGTTGTAGATTTTGGAGGAGTCTTGAGGCTGCCTCCTGCCTCCTGTAGGAACCCCCGCCCAAGCCAGCTCTCCTCCCTGCAAGGCCCCAGGAACAGGGGCTCACGTCCTAACACGGCCACACCTGTCCTTGGCTGGACTCTGATGAGGCGGGAGCTGTGGCCCGAGCCCGTTTTCTCCCAGGCTGAGACCCACACCCCCCACCCCAGAGCCCCCCAGACACGCCGCTACCTGAGCACAGGTGTGCGATGGCTGAACACAGCAGCAGAGGGGAGCTCCAGCCCGTGTCTGTGCCCGGCCCTCTGTCCTTCCCCTGAGCACCCCAGCCCTCCACTGCTGCCGGCCCTTCCTTTCGGAAACCACACAGCAGCATGAGGCCAGCAGGGGGCCTTCTCTGTGTCCCGCCACACCCCAAGCCCTGGCCGGCCCTTGTCATGACTGCCCAGTGCTGTCCCCCACCCCAAGAACATTCCGGACCGAATGCTCTGGTGGGCACAGGAAGCTCGGAGCAGCTGTCGGGTAGCCCTGCCTTCCGGGGTCATGTGTCCCCCCCCCCCGGCTGTCACTCATTAGAGACCTCTGTGCTGACGTCCCATGGGGAGCACAGACCCATGCAGCCTTGTCGCTAGGCCATGGATCAGGGGCTGGACACGGGTGGACTGCAGACAGAATGGGCCGATGGGGGCACTGTCCCGGGCGCTGCTGGGATGGAGGGCACAGGCCCTCAAGTGGGTCCAGGGAGGGAGCCGAGAGGGCCAGGGCCCCCCGAGGGACATCTCAGAGATACGGCCGCGGTCCCAGAGGCTGTGACAGGAGGAAGACGCCGGTCAGATGTGCCCCTGCCCCCGACAGGCCATGAACACCCTGCATGAGCTGCAGTTTGCCCGAGAGTTCAAGAAGGCAGTGCAGGAGGCCTACCCCGAGCTGCTCCTGGCCCTCCTCACCCAGATGCACTACATCTTGGAGCTGAACCTGCCGGATGAGCCCCAGCCTGGCCAGAAGGCCCCCGAGGCGGCCATGTCCAGCCTGCAGAGGTAAGCCTGGAGCGCAGGCTCCACCTGCAGGGACGTGGACAAAGATGGGTATTAGCTTCCTAATACCGGTAGCACCCGGCGGCTCACAGATGCATGCGCCTGCAGTCTCGGCTCTGGAAGCTCGAGTCCAAGTGCAAGGTGTCAGCAGGGCTGCGCTCCCTCTGAAGCCTGTAGGGGAGGACGCTCCCGGCTTCTTCCTCTCCCCGTGCTCCCTGGCCTGCCGACGACGTTGCTGCCCCCTCTGCCTCCCTCCTCACCTGCTGCTCTCCCCTGCGTGTCTCTGTGCCGGTTCCCCTTTCATATAAGGACACCAGTCATACTGGATTAGGGCCAACCTACTGGCCTCATCCTAACTCGATTCCAGCTGCAAAGACCCTGTTTCCAAATAAGGGCACATTCACAGGTACAGGGTTTAGGACTCGGGCATAGCTTTTGGTGGGACACGAGTCAACCCCCGAACACCATGATGGCCAGTGCAGCAGTCAGCACGGAGGGACTCAGGGCAGGCATGGGCTCTGTTCCCCAGGCTCCCCGAGGTCACTTGGCAGCAGAGACACTCAGTGCCTGCTAGCATGTGAGGACTTCACGGAACAGCCCTCGCCATCCTCCCTGAATGTGGTCCTTGCAGGAATTTCGTGAGATGAATGTTGTCTTCCCCACTGTACACGTAAGGAAACCGAGGCTCAGAGAGGGTTAGAGGCTTTCCCCAAGACACACAGCATGCCCATGAGTTGCTGAGCTAGAGTCTGTGGAATGGCAGGGCGGGGCCCTGGCCACTGCTGAGCCCCTCTGGGTCCCCTTGTACATAGCTCTGACCCTGGTGCATTTTTGCCCTGACGTGACAGTTGCGGCCTCTGCCCGCCCCCCCGCCGCCCCGCTGTGCAGCATGGACGGGACCATGTGTGGGAAGGTCCGCACCCAGCTATATTCGGCCACTGTCCAGGCTGGCTGTCTTGCCCTCCCTCCACGCCCAGTCATGTCTTGAGAAATCCGACAAGCTAGTGTTTAAAAAAACGCTGGGGCTGACTCTTCATTTGTTTGTATTATGACGTGCTTCACGTAACTGGTCAGTTATAACAACTCTACCCAAGGCGTGTCACTGGAAAAAAATGTCTCTTCTCATATTGCTTCTGAATTCGAATGTGCATAAAGTTCCTTTTTTATTCAGATCAACCATGCAAACTGCATGAATCTTCCCTAATAAGCTAATAAAATGTTCTCCTCCCAGAACGTACGTAGGAGGGCTTGGAGGGAGCTGCAGTGAACCATCTCCCTCCATCTGCCCCCCCCCCAGCCCCGCGCCTACCCGCATGGGCCCGGCCTCCCTGCTCCCCTGCCCCCCTCCTCCCCCCACCCCCAGCCCGCTCACCTGCCTCCACGCTGCAGCCCAGATGCCATTCAAAACATGTCCATGGCCCCAGGCCTCCCTGCCCTCCCCACCTAATTCAGAAAGAGCCAGATCCTTTCAGTGACCCAAAGGCCCCTCTCCCTCTGGCTCCCTGTTGCCTCCAGGACCCCCTTTGCTGCCACATACCCCTCGCTCACACAGTCTGCTCCGGCCTCAGAGGTCTCCCTGCTCTTCCTTAAACCCAGCATGTTCCTACCTCAACACCTTTGCACTTCCTGCCCCCTCTTCCTGGAATGCTCGGCCCCCAGATAGCCTCACCTCCTGTGAGTCCCTCAAAACACCTAAAATAGTGGTCCTACTCCCATGCGGCTGTTCCATTCCCAAGGCCAGCACCGCCAACTCTTACCTGCACCCTGTGGAATGGGAACTCCCAGGGAGCACAGGTGTCCGTCCGTCTCACTGGGGCTCCCACGGAGAGCACAGGTGTCCGTCCGTCTCACTGGGGCTCCCACGGAGAGCACAGGTGTCCGTCCGTCTCACTGCGGCTCCCACGGAGAGCACAGGTGTCCGTCCGTCTCACTGCGGCTCCCACGGAGAGCACAGGTGTCCGTCCGTCTCACTAGGCCACTTGGGGAGCCTTCTTTTCCGACCGGCTGGATGGACATGCTCAAACAGCACCCGCCCTCTCCCCCACCCCCAGCTGCTGGGCCTCTCTCTGGGTGAGTCCTCTCCACGGAGGAGGGAGGTGACCCCAGCAACTGAGGGACAGACTGTCACCCCAGGCATAGCCCATTGGCTCTGACTGGCCTGTCTTAGATCACATGCTCACCCTGAACCGATCATCTGGGCCACAGGAGCGTGTGGGGCTCTAATTGTCCAGGCGGGGCTCCCATACCCTCCTCGGAGCGGGCACAGGACTTGGGCCCCACCCTACCCAGAGGGAAACCCAAAGGGGCCCAAAGGAAGGGCAGGCCAACCAACAGCGATGCCACCAAATGGCCAGGGGTTGTGGGAAGGTTGGCAGCCGCTCCCAGGGCCTCAGAGGGCATTGTCACCCAGGTGGATCCCTGCCATCCCGACTCTGATGGCTGGCAGCTTTGGCACCACAGCTGAGAGGCCCCCTGTCCTGCGGGTGTCCCTGGCCGTGGGGATGGCGCCGGACACCGGGTGGCAGCTCAGTGAGCCTAGAGGCAGCTCAGACTCCTAGGGCTCTGAGGTCCCCGGCATCCTGCGGAGCTGGGCCGGCCTCTGGGACCAGCAAGTGGGGGTTTGGGCATGGCACCCTCACCCTGGCGGTGCTGCAAGAGCATGCACAAGCCCTGCCTGGGCGACCTTCTCTTTCCTTTGCATCTCTGATGAACAGAGCCCCTTTCTTTAGAGACGGTAACTGCTTCAGTCCGTTCTCAGCTAGGTCCTCCTCCAGTCAGTGTCCGTCCTGCCCCACAAAGGGGGCATTCCTTTAGTTTCTCCATCATGGATTGACTCTTCAATTCTCATGGGGCATCTGATTTCTCTTTATTTCAGACACTCTCTTGGACCGTTTATAGGTACAACCGACATATTTTCCTTTAGCCCTGGCTGCCAGGAAGCTCATATTTAAAGTTAATTTTCAGTACCTCCCTATAGTGCCTGGTACTTCCTTTTTGCTTCTCGTCTCCTGATTACTTGTCTTTTAAACTTAAAGCTTTAAAAATAAATAAATAAAAATAAACCTAAAGCTTTAAATTTAAAGATTTTTTATTTAAAACACTGTTCACAGTCCTGGGTTTTGGCACTTGACAAGGAACCAACAAGCAATTAGTAACGATACGCTGTCCGGGCCTGGATCTGAGATCTAAGACCCCAACCTAACCTCCCCCACGAGCACTCTGTATGGTGAGGGGGAGTCCCTGCCCACATGGCCGTGAGGGTCAGGAGCGGTGGTGGACTGGGCAGCCTCTGTTCTGGACCCAACTTACTGAGTGACCCTGGACAAGTGGCCAACACTCCGGGCCTCGGTGAAGGTGAAGGTGAGGGTTTGATTGCACGACCCCAGCCCCAGCACCTTGTCCATTTGCCCAGTTGGTGTGTCATGGTCTTGGGGGCCCTGGAATCTGCAAGGAGGTGTGACTTCCCGGGGAGGTGAGCAAGGACTCCGGAGCGGGGAGGAGCCGACATGGCGCTCTGTCTTCTCTTACCACCCCAGGGTCCCCGCAGCCCTGCCCGGATCTGCCTCCTCTCCTGGCCCAGCCAGCCCCTGGCCCGTGGCCTCAGCCATGCCCCCACCCCTGCTCCATGCTCCCTACAGCTCTTGCAGGAAAGGAGAAGTAGAAGGACTGATGGACGGCTGTCCTTGTCAACATTTGTAGGGGCCACTGTGTCCCAACTGTCAGCACTTCAGTACCGACAGGCGCTTGCTGTGCCCCAGACCACACTGATCACCAGAGATGGTCCCTCTGCTCAGGAGCTCACAGCCCCGGGAAATGCAGAGGGAGTCAGGTGATGGCCCGGTGACAGATGGACACATGACTCACTACAGAGAGGGCCCGGAGAGTCACCGCCTCCACAGAGGATGACCCGGAGCACACCACCTGCCGTGTGGTCCCTGAGGACCGAACATCTGAGCTGAGACCTGACTGATGGCTGAAGTCCCTGGGTGGGGGCAGGGAGGGCAGAGAGCCTTAGGGGGAGGGGACACGAGGGAGGAAACGGGATGGAGGCCTCGAAGTCGGCCTCTACACCAGAGCAGTGGGAAGCCACGGAGGGCTCTGTGCAGAGGGAGTGGCAGGGTCTGATCAGCACTGGGGATGGGTGGCCAGGGTGGCATTGTCTGGGTGAGGAGGACCCAGCGCTGCCCTCCTGCGGCTCACATGAGACCGGGGGACTCCTGAGAGGACATCTGACTCCAGGCCCGAAAGAGGAGGCCAGGGCCTCATGTCCGCATGGCATTGCTGGGGACAGCAGCAGACAGTGGGTATTGACCTGGAAAATGCTGCTTTCAGGGGCCTATCTTGGGGTGACAGGACCAGCCACCTGGCGTTGGTGTTGACGCCACGGGGGACTTTGATGGCCTGCGCCCGAGGCATCAGCGGGTCAGACGGATGATGCTCGGAACGCCCAGCTCGGTGCCCACCGCACGCAGGCTTCACACACCCGCCCGCCCTGCTCCCCTCAGCCCGTCCGCACGCGCAGCCAAGGCGGCAGATGCTGGTGACGCAGGAGACCCTCACACGCAGGAAGATGGCCACCTCCAAACGCAGTCCCCGCGGGTGGGGGTGTAAAACGGTGCAGCCACCGCGGAACACAGTGGGACAGCTCCTCGAAGGGTCAAACACAGAATCACCGCATGATCCAGCTGTCCCAGGTCTGGGCAGATGCCCCGAGACAGCGACCCGGCTGCCCGCACACCGTGTGCACAGCAGCATCCTTCCCAGGAGCCACGATGTGGAAGCCGCCCCAGTGTCCGTTACCGGATGCCCAGATCAGGAAACCGGGGCCCATGCCGACCCGTTACAACAGGGCTGCGCCGTGTGCTCACGAGTGCTGCGCCGGATAAGCCGGTCCCCGAGGGACACACACTGCATGAACCGCACTGCGCGGAGGGCCCTGGAGCCGCCACGCCCGTGCAGACGGAGCGCAGATGGTGGCGCGGGGCCTGGGGAAGGGGCGTGCCCTTGAACGGGGACACTTTCCACAGCTGGACAATGCGAAATGCACTTAGTTCCGCCGAACCGTCGCAGAAGTGGGTAAGATGGGAAACGTGTCGCGTGTGTTCTACCACAGCTGAAGGCTACCGTACAAGTTCACCGCCGGGGGTCAGGGGGGTGCAGTCTGGCCGCACTGTCTGTGCCCCAGGCCAATCTCACACCCTCCCACAGCGCCCTCCACTCCTAAAGGGGCACCTCCAGTCTCCTGGCCCAGCAACTGATCCTAGAGCCCAGGCCGGGGGGCTGAATGGACTCCTGCCGCCCCCCTCAGCCAGCACAGCTCCCGCCCATACCGGGCCTCACCCGCAGGGAGGCCTCGAGGCTGCTGGGGCCCTGGGCCAGGACAGGAGCCAGAATGGACCTTTCCACCCAGGGCAGCGGGCCCCCTCCCCAGTGGCAGGGCTGGCCCGGTGACCCCCCTGTCTCCCCGCAGCATGTCCCTGGAAGCGCTGAAAAGTCTGCTGTCCACCACGGGGCACTGGCAGGACTTTGCACACCTGGAGCTGCAGGGCGCCTGGAAGCTCTTCACCACCACCCACACCTACCCGCAGGGCGTGGGTCTCCTAGCCAGGTAGGAGTGGGGCCAGGGCAGGGGACAGGGCCTGACCCAGCCCACCACCTGCCCAGGAAGCTGAGTGTATTGGCCACGGTGACCTCCAGGGCCCGCCCTGAGCACAGCCCCCATGAACTCACACGTGTCCTCGGGCCTGGTCACACGCACACCCACTGGGAGCCCGTGGGTACAGGTGTCTTTGGCTAGCTTCACCCCGGCCGGAGGCCCCCAGGGGCCTGCTCCTCTGTCTCGCACACACCCAGCCCAGGCCTGGAAGCCAGTGGGCGGCCAGGGGGTACAGAGGGGCATCACACACTCCAAGCAATGGGTGCCCAGCCACCCCTGCTGGGCCTGGTGGTAGTGGGAGATGGAGCCCGGGCTGTACCCGCACACCCAGGCCCTGCCCTGCCCTCCTCCCCTCACCCCAGGGCCATGGTGCAGAACCACTGCAAGCAGATCCAGGCAGTGACCAGCCTGCTGCTGCCCAGGCTGCAGAGCAAGGAGGAGCGGGAGAGGAAGGCGGCCATTCTAATCCTCACCGAGGTAGGGGCCTGGGCGGGGCGAGGGGGAGCCCTCAGACACAGCCTCCTCTTCCAGCTGCCTCAGAGCCCCCCTCAGGACCTTGCCTGGATGGAGGCCCAGCCAGATGACCCCTCCTACCCCCTGCTTCCCCCTTCTGGTTCCCGGGCGGTCCATGGTCTGGGGCTCCTGGCTGGGCCCCCCACTTCTCAGGCCCCCGTCAGCCTGTAGCCTGGACGAACCTATCCGTCCACCTCTCCCTCCCTGGCCCGACCCCCACACAGCTGGCCGGTCCGGCAGAACTGGGCTCAGCTCCGCCCCGGGGCCTGGGAGGCCAAGAGGGTCCTGGTTAGAACTGGAGAGGCCCGGGGCTGTGACTGGCCCTGCCACTGGAGCTGGGGCCGTGGCGGGGCTCGTGTGGCGTCTCCATAACAGACGTCAGCAGAGAGAAGCCCAAACCAAAGCCCGGTGCCGCTCCCCACCCCACCCATAGCAGGAAGGTCTGAGCCACCCTCTGCAGGGCTCCGTCCCCAGGTGTCCCATGAGCCAGGCCATGGCTGTACATTGGCCCCAGCCTTGCTGTGTGACATCAGGCAAGGCTCTTTCCCCTTCTGGGCTTTGGCTTCCCAGCCGTACATTGAAGAGTTGAAGCAGCGTGGAGGTGAGTTTCAAATACGTGTTAACCAAGACACCCAGAGAGTGCTGACCCGCAACCCTCCCCAACACACCTGCCAGACCCCGGTCCTCGAGCCCTGCTCCCAGACGCAGACAGAGGCTCCCTACAAGAAGGTGCCAGGCCTGACCCGCCTGCCCTTGGGGACTGCCCCAGTTCCTCTACAGCCCTGCCCTGCTGGAGGTGCTCCCCAGACAGGCTGCCCTGACTGCGCTGGCCCGAAGCCTCAGGGACCCCAGCCCCGAGGTCCGTGTGTTGAGCCTGCAGGGCCTAGGAAACATCCTTTTCCACCCAGAGAAGGTAAGGGCCCTGTCTCACACACACACACACACACACACACACACACACACACACACACACACACACACAAGTGCCAGAGCAGCCGGGTGCATGGGGTGTGGATGGGCCTACTGGGTGGGAATCCTGGCTCTGTCCCTTCCCGCAGCGCAGCTGGGGGCACATGACCACCTCTCCGGGCCTCAGTGTTCCCATCTGTAGAATGGGGTTGGGGATGGCCTCTCGGTAGGGTTGTTGGGGGGGTAAAGTGTCTATTCCCCAGGGATGATGTCCCCTCCACACCCAGGAGGGAGACAATGCTATCGCAGACCTCCAGGGGCCAAGGAGGGGCCCACCAGGTGGCACCCAAGCCTGGCCCTCGGAGGGGAACTTGCCCTGAGAATCTCAGGGGCGGGACTTTCCATCCCCTGGTGACCCATCCATCCCCTTCCAACCCCCCATCGCTGGAACAGCCCACATCCCATGATGAACAGCAGGGGGCCTTAGCAAAGAGGCAGAAGAGAAGGCTCAAGACACAGCCCCCGGGGCATCTGGCCATCCCACTGGAGCCCGATGTCGCCCCTGCTGTGGCTTCCTAGGGTGTGCCATGCCGCGGTGGGGCGCCCAGGTGACCCAGCAGGTTACCAGGCCCATCCCATCCTCACCCCAGCACTTTCTAGCGGGCATGTTTCTTCAGCGCCTGGGCCGGAGTCAATGTCCATCTCTGTGACAGGCGAGTGGTCATAGCACCTGTCAATGAGTGCCATGCTGAGTCCATGCAGCACAGGGGTCCCCTCCAGCCATTTGCTGTCACAGGCTGCAGCCTTTTATCCCTGGCCCCGGTGGGAGACCTGCCGGTGACTGCTGCCATACAAGAGAAATAGCAGAGAGATTTTCCCACCTGATCTGGAGGTGCACGGCCTCTACCTCCCCCATCCACCCCAGGGGCTACGTGAACACCCAAGAAAACAGCAAGATGCCCAGACCCCATCTCCTCTGCTGAACATAAGGACTTCCAGGGCTGTGGCAGAAAGCATCTGATGGCAGAAGGGCCACACAAGGGCCAGGTTCCAAAGAGATTCTGCAGCCTTCTGCCTGTCAGCCCACTTCACTCCCATTTTGTTCACCTTACATGTCTCCGCATGGTTAAGAGGAGATCTCCATTAAGGTCGCTCCTGGCAAAGCCCTTTGCCCCGCACATGGCACATCGTAGGTACTTAGTAAGGGAGACTAGCACTTCTTCATTCATCTGCCCATCCACTCATCCATGTACCTATACACCCATCCACCCACCCATCCGTCCACCTATCCATTCACCCACCCACCCATCTGCCCATCCATCTGTCCTTCCGTCCATCTGTCCATCCATCCATCTGCCCATCCACCCACCCATCTGCCCATCCATCCATTCATCCATCCACCTGTCCATTCATCCACCCACCCATCTGCCCATCCATCCATTCATCCATCCATCTGCCCATCCACCCACCCATCTGCCCACCCATCCACCCACCCATCTGCCCATCCATCTGTCCTTCCGTCCATCTGTCCATCCATCCATCTGCCCATCTACCCATCCATCTGCCCATCCATCCATTCATCCACCCATGCGCCCATCCATCTGTCCATCCCCCTGTCCACTCAACCATCCACCCATCTGCTTATCCATCCATCCACCCACCTATCCGCCCATCTATTTGGTCCTTGGGCCCTTCATTTATGACTTATTCTTTCATTAATTTTTGTTCATTCTTTATATAATATGCATTCACTCAGTTATTCACATTTGCTCTCTCATTCATTCATTCAGTCGGTCACTCGGTCAGTCAGTGGTCCGTCATCCATACACCTTTCTCCGGCTGTTCCTGCAGATGGACAATCAGTAGGAAGTTTCCATGTGCCTCCATGCCCTGCGCTGGGTGGGGCCCCGTGGGGAATGGAGAAGACAGACAGTAGGGCAACCAGACGAGGATGGCCAAGGCCGGGGAAGGGGCATGGCTCCCAAGTGGGGTGTGGACTGCTGGCCACAGCGGGGCTGAGGCAACAGGCGGATCCAGAGCAGTGCCGGCCAAGGAGGCCTGCTGGCGTGGGGCACGACCAGCTGACCTAGACAGGGATGGAGCAGGACACAGGGCTGAGGGTCAATGGTCACTGCCCCCACACCAGAGAGGTGCCCTGTGCAGGGGCCCACGGGACTGTCCCCGCCGGCCGGTGCACACCTTCTCAGCCACCTGTCTACCGTCAAACAGAAACTGTCCGAGGAGGCCAGAGGTGTAGCCCATGCCGAAGAGCCAAGCTAACTGCGGCTTTAACAGGGCAGACGTGCGCTCTCTCCCAGGGGTGCGGCCATCCGGTCTGCAGTCTCGGGGAGAGCAGGCTCCTCCTGGTTCGCTGTGCGCCCCTTGCCCCCAGCCCCGGGTGCCGCCCACCATGTCCACTCCAGCCGGCAGCACACCCTACCCTTTGAGGGCACAGCCCACAAGGGCTTCATTCACTTCTGCTCTAGTCGCTGGACCGAGGGGTGGTGCCTCAGGGGGAGTCCATCTCCTGGGCACTCACGCGGCCACCGCAACAGAAGCCCCCTTAGCTTGTTGGAGATTGTATGAAGACGCCATCACCACAACGCTTAATGAGATATCCCACTGGAAACAGTACACATGTAGGCCTGGAGTCAGGCAGCCCTGGAGGCAGCCTGCAAGCCCCACCGCGCCACCAGCCTGCCGCACCCCTGCGCATGGCACCTGTGACCTCCCACCGCGGGACCCCTTATTGGGCCCGTCAGCACACGGGTCTAGGGGACTTCCATCCCCTTGATCTAGGACTCCTCGCTCACTCGGTTCCCCTCCCACGTCGCCCCCACATCCTTCTCAGCTCCGCTGGCCTCTCCCCCGCCCCTGGATCCTGCCTCCACCACTCCTTCCCACTCCTCTGCCCTGTCTCTGCCGCTCCCTCGCTGGCCTTCTCCAATCTTTAAGTACCATCTACTGTCCGACTGTCCCCGGATCAGTATCCCAACCCCGGCCCTGGACTCCAGCCGTGACTCACTGCTCGGATCCTAGCTGACATCTCAAACTCAGCATGTGCACAACAAACTCCTCACCCCAACCCTTCCCCCTGCCCAAACAGGTGCCTCCTGCAACCCTCATCTCAGTTGACAGGGACCCCAAACCTTGGGACCATCCAGGCAATGAAAGCAAACCCAGGATGCGCCCGTTCTCCCACTGCCCTGCTGCCCTCACTGAAACCACTAGCATCTCCCCCAGACCACCGCACCCCTCTGCCCGGTCCCAACAGCTGCCCCTTCTCCTTTTCAGTGCAGGAGTGCAGACCCCCCAGCAGCCAGTAGGCTCCTGTGATGCTCTGAATCAGTCTCTCCTCTGCTCACAAACAGGGCAGGTGTGCTCCTGCCTCAGGGCCTTTGCACAAGCTGCACCCTCTGCTGGAATGCTTTTCCAGCACCTCTGTAAGAATTCCCTCAGTGGCCACCTTCTTGGTGACACTTTCTCTGATCCTACTTACTTAAAATTAAATTTTTTTTTCACCACCACCACCCCACGGCCTCCACTGCAGCCTGCTCCATCCCCTCTTCTCTCAGATTGCTTGCCACCCTCTGACACGCATTGTGTTGTGCGTGCTTTGTGTATTTCTGGTCTTTCCCGTTAAACCCCATTCTGCCCGTTCCATCCTCCGCCAGAACCCTGGTCCTATCCCAGCACCCTCACTGGGCCCAGCAGGTGCTCAGAAAGGGTTTGTTGCTGTTAATTGACTCATTGGCTGAAAACGTTTAATATTGTAAACCAAACAGCTCAGGAAGCCAATGATGGGGCCTAAAACTTGTTTCAAAGTTGTAAAAATCACCCTGGCTCTCACACGCTATCACTGATAAGGGGCCCAACGGCGGGAAACATCCATTTGCCGACATCTTGCTGTCCAGCCGTTCATCTGGACAGTTGCCCATCGCCAGGCAAACAAGATGAGCAGACGGAACTGGCTGAAAATGAACTCAATCTTGTGTAAAGCAGTGTAAACGTGGGACGTGGTCATTGTGATGGGAGGGGCCGGTGAGCTCAGTCCGTGCACACCTGACCAACCTTGTCTCGTCCTGCCCCCAGGCCCCGGCTGACCCACAGGGAGGCCGGGAACGGGGGCAAAGGCGGGCTGAGGAGGAGGAAGGGGAGGGTGGTCCCCAGGACTGGGCGAGGGGCCTTCTGGCCAGCAGGGGGACAGGAGAAAGAAGCAGCAGCTGGGAGCCCACTAGCCGGGGCTTAATATCCCTTAACCCCGGGAGGCCCCCCCTCAGAGAGGGAAAGCCCCATCCATGCCCACACAGCTCCTGTAGGCAGACCAGAGGAGGAGCACAGCTGCCCTGTGCGCAGAGCCAGGGTGGGATCCCAGTGAGGTTGGGGGCACAGTGCCGGGCAGGCATGCAGGGGCAGTGCAGGTGCCCAGGCCAGGATGGGGGCTAGGGAGGGGCCGCGGGGGAGGGCCCGAGTTGGTCCCAGGTGCAACTGGCAGGGGTGGGGCAGGGCACAGGAGTAACCCGTCCCAGCGCCCTCAGCCCACCGGCCCCCGCCACCCCTAGGGAAGCCTGCTCCGCAGACAGCTGCCGCCCTTCCTCGACGGCTTCTTCCACAACAGCGAGCAGGTGGTCATGCAGGTCATGGGCACCGTGTCGGACGTGCTGCACCGCCTGGGGGCACACAGCGCAGCCGCCCAAAGCCTCAGGGTCGCCATCAATGCCCGCTCCTTTTTTGACGACGTGAGTGCCCCCGGGTGGAGGCAGGGTGCCCCTACCTGTGCCCCTCCTGTGCCTACCCCTGGTCCTCAAAGGCAGGGGGACCCCAGCTCCCTCCCCCTGGGCTGGGGAGATACCCCGGGAGATACCTGGGTGTGCAATGGGACACCTGGGCCGAGCCGGGCCGAGTGGCCGCCAGGTGGCGCTCGACCCCTTCTCCACAAGGCTGGACCCCAGGCGGCCTTCACCCCTTCAGCCCTGCAGTCCTCGCCTTCCTTGTCCCGTGTCCACAAGGACTGTTTCCCTTCGCTGGGGAACTAGAGGGATGAGCCCCGCCCCCCCAGCCGCCTTCGTGACCCTTGGGTGGTCAGGATGAGATTGCGAGTGAAGGAGACATGAGTTCGGGTTCTTGCGGAAGGCCTGGGACCCGCGAGGGGGCCTGTGTGACGGGGGGGGAGGGGGGAGGCGCGACCCTGCCCGAGGGGCCCAGAGCCTGGGGAAGGGGCTCAGCCACAGGGACTGAGCCCCATCCCCCCTCCACAGGGTGGGGGTCCCGGATGGGTGGGGATGGGGGGCCCCAGGCGGGTTCGGCTGAGGCTCTGAGCCCCTGCCTCACAGGAGCGGGCTGGGATCCGAGCGGCGGCCATGGCATTGTTCGGGGACCTGGTGGCAGCCATGGTGGACAGGGAGCTAAGGGGCCTGCGGACCCAGGTACACCAGAGCATGGTGCCCCTGCTCCTGCACCTGAAGGACTGCTGTCCGGCCGTCGTCACGGTCAGTGCCTGCTGAGGGGCTTTCTCCTGGGTGGGGCTGGGGGTGGGGGCCAGGGCTGAGGCTCTGCAGGTGGCAGTAGGGCCGCCCGAGGGCAGGGCTGCTCCCTGGGGCAGCAGTGTGGACCCAGGGTGTTTTCCCTGGTGGACTGAGGTGCACCCTGCGCGCGCGCACGCACACACACACACACACGCACACACCCGTGCACACACGCAGCTGTGCGGTCCGTGGGGGCAGGACCCAGCCTGTTGCGCTCACTGCAGTGTCCCCAGCACCGGACACAGGCTGGAGGCTCGGGTCGTTCACTGAACGTAGTGAAATGATCAAGCTTCCCTAGGCGCCAGCCGTGCCCTGTGCTGAGGCCAGTAAGACACAGCCCGGCTCCCCGGGACCCTGGCCATCAGGAAGACAGGCAACACGCGGCCAGTGTCAAAAGGAATGGGGCCAGCCTGGGGCAGGAGTGAGGGCTGGCCCGGGGGCGGAGGGCGGGCTGAGAGTACAGCCTTGGAGGGCAGCATCAGGCCTCAGACCCCACGTGAAGCTCGTGGTCTGGGGAGGGGACAGCCCTCTGGCGCGGAGCGCCCAGGCGGCCGGTGACCCCTGCTCTGGCCGCCCCTGCAGCAGGCCAAGTTTGCCCTGTACCGCTGCGCCGTGCTGCTCCGGTGGCCACTTCGGCACACCCTGTTCTGCACGCTGGCCTGGGAGAGGGGCCTCAGTGCCCGCCACTTCCTCTGGACCTGCCTGGTGAGGGGCCTGGGCGCAGGGACCCACTGCCGTGGCGGGGGAGGCCGGGCGGGGTAGCTGGGGCCAGGGGCCAGGCTCGCTGCTCCAGCGCTCACCGCACACCCAGCCCCAGGGGCCGCAGGGGTGGGGCCGGGCTGGGAAGGGGTCCGCAGTCCAGCCAGCATGGCGTGCTGTCCTCCGGCCAGATGACCCACAGCCAGGAGGAGTTTGGCATCCACTTGGCGCAGGCCCTCAGCTCCCTGCACAGCCGCCACCACCACATCAAGACCTGGGCAGCGCTCTTCATAGGTGAGTGGGGGCGGCCGGGCTCCGGGACCCTCCAGGCCTGCCCTGCCCCAGCACCCTGACCCTCACCTGCCAGGCCACCGCAACGGAGGGCAGAGAGGAGGAGGGGTGGAGGGCGAGGGGCCCCGGACGGGCGGGAGAGGGTCTGAGCCCCCACCTGCCAGCAAGCCCCCTGCCACCGGCCGGTGCCTCCATGTGTCGCACAGGTTACACCATCTGCTACCACCCCCAGGCCGTGTCCCAGATGGTGAACAGTGTCGACACAAACCTGCTGTTCTCTAGTAAGCAACCCCACGTCCCCCCACCTCGAGTGTGAGATGGGGGCTCACACCCACTCACGCCACCTGAGGCTCCCAAAAGTGAGGGGCAAGGAAGAGGTGGGGTTGGGGAGGGCAGCACCCCAGGCCCGGGAGGCAGAGGAGGTGGGATCTGGGTGACGTCCCGCTGCTGCCCCCACCCCTGCTGGAAGGAGGGTCCCGGACCCCAGGCTCCCTCCACCAGGACGGGGCTGTGGGCAGACGGGACCCCGGGTCACCTCCGACTTGTGTCTCCCCCCCTGGAGCTTTCGAAGACCTCAAAAAAGACCCAGAGCCCGGCCTCCGGGAATTTGCCAGCAGACAGTTCTCCTTCCTCCAGAAGGTGGCAGCCAGGCCGCAGTGACCTCCAGCCGTCCTCCCTCACCCCCCTCTCCGTCCCCTGTGCCCACCGAATTGGTCAGCCCCACCCTGTCCACCTAGAGCTTGGTTGCATAACATTTTTCCATTTGAAAGAAAGATCTAGATTCAACAAAGAAGCATCACACCTGTCTGCTCCTTGCCCACCACCGCATGGCCCCAGAAGACTGAGGAAAGCCCAGGGGACAGGAGGCAGGCCAGGTCTCCCAGAGACCAACTGTGAAGTCTGGGCAGGGTCCCGCAAACGCAGCTGTGGAGGTCAGGGGGAGTCCACCTGACCAGAGCCCACAGCATGGCCTGCCGGCGTCCTGAGCGCCGAGAAGGCCCTCCAAGGGCAGCCACAGGGGGATGCAGCCATTCGCCAGGACTCTCCCCACACCTGAGTCTTCGGTTTGTCTCTGGCTTGGAGCTCTAGAGTCGCCAAGTGGCGGGCCTCCCTCAGTCAGGCCAGGGGACTCCAGGTCTCCTTCCACCCTGACCCCTAACCTCGTGGGCACCTGAGGTTCGCAGCAGACCCAGCCTGGGCCGGAGCCAGACCTTCCCGGTGGGGCCCGGATGAGCTGTGTGGCCTCAGGTGACGGTCTCTGCCCGCTCCGCCTCAGCTACTCCATCTGTAAAATGGCTCGTAAGACCTTCCTCCCGAGAGCCCTCGCAGGGCTGAGTCCAGAGAAGGTCCCTCCCTGGCAGGGGACCCCCCCCCTCCCACGCAGCCACCTGGAGGCCCGCCTGACCTTCAGCCGGGTCCTCCCTTCTCAGCCTTGGTTTCCCCACATGTGAAATGGGCAGATGGGTCTTTCCCTTGCCTGCTGAAGTTCTTCCTAGGGCCTCACCCCCAGGCCGTCCCTCTCAGGACCCGTGCCAGCCGGCCCCTCACCAGCTTATCCGTCATGTGCGCACACTGACCCCTCCACACCTGTGCTCAGGAAGCTCTTTCCACCTGGAGCACCTTCCGCACTCTCTCCCAGCTGGGGGACTCCACACTGCCCCTCCTCCGAGGACGAGCCCCACCAGAGGAAGCCCTCACCCCAACCCCTCCTCAGCCCCGGCGCCTGAGCCACCCCTCCCTTGCACCAGACACACTCCAGGCTTTCACCCCACCCCACCCCCCAGAGACTGTAAGCCCCTTGGGGGAGGGAGGCAGCTGGCACAGGGGAGACCTGCCACTTGGATGGTGGGTTGAAAAAATACAGCAACCTTCATGGAGCACGAATTTGCTTCTCAGATGGGTTTCATTTGGTCGAGCTGGGGGCCCCCTCTCCCCCTGGGAGCCGAGAGAGGTCCAGGATCCGCAGCCTCTCCTTCTTATCCGTCTGTCCATCTCTGAATAGAGCCACCCGAGGACTTTGGGGGGGGTGCCTTTTCCCGACTCCCATCCTGCGCACTGACCTCCATGGTACTCCAACCCCCTGGCTGGGGCATGGGGGATGTGCTCCTTCAGAACCAAGGAGTGGGTTAACTGGGTCCCCTTGGTCCAGCCTGGTGGCTGTGGTCCCTAAAAGGACCCCTAAAAGGGGGGCATCATCCTCTGGCCCCTGCTGGGCAGTGGGCAGGCAGGCCTCCTCCACACTCTGCTCTGGGAAGGCTGGTTCAGTGAAAGCTTGGAGCTGGTGGGCCTGGCCCCAGTGGGTTCCTGGAGCCGCCAGTGATGTGACAGATAAGCCTTGCGTCTGGAATCGCAGAGGGGCCCAACTCCTACCTAGCAGGGCAGCTGGGCTCTATGGAGCCGGGCACACAGAGGGCACCCCATTAATGGTACCAGTGGTAACAGCTCAGGGCCAGGCCCCCTGCCGCAGCCTGGGAGACAGAGGGACGGGCCTGTGTCCCCGTTGGCCAACCCCCAGGGCCCCGAGGAAGGGGCGGCTCACACAGCCGCTCCCCCCGCCAGAGCCATCCGTGCAAGTACTAGCAGAATGGGCCCAGGCAAGGGCACCTGCCTCTAAGCACAAGACTCTGTGCCAAGGCCCGGCCCCTGCCCTTCCTGGGCACGCCTCCTCCCCTGGGAAAAACAGAAGGGGTGACAACCAGGTGGCTAGGGGAGCCCCTCCCCACAGACCTTTCCCAGAGTGTGTGTAGGGTGCAGGCGGAGGGAGGGGGGCTCAGGCCATGGAGATGCAGGTGGCAGGTGGGGATGCCAGGCCCGGAGCTGTGACTCCTAAGAAAGGCGCTGGGCCCCAGTGACCAGGAGGAATGCCATCAGTGAAGGCCTCTGGGTGGTGTCCACAGCTGGGTCACAGTGCCTGGGGGGGGGGGCTCTGGCACAGACCACCCCCCAGCCTTTCCACATGCCAGCCGGGCCAGCCCTGGGCTCCCTCCTCCTGGCTGCACCCTCTCACAGGGAAGCGCCGGCCCCCAGCTCTGGGGGACCTGCTTGCGGAGGCACGTGAGCATGGCACTGCACACCCCCAGGCAGGACTGAGCGGCCACCCCACTAGACACAAGGCCCTAAAGAATTACCAAGTGAGCCCCAGCCTGTCCTGCAGAGGGGCGACACTGGTGACCCGGCCCTGCCTTCTGATGCCCCAGCCACCCCCCCCAAAAAAAATGGCAAGTCACCTGGGCCCGCACAGGTCACATGGGAGTGGTGCGAGCTCTGCTACGTCAGGGATGTCCCCTGCCCCTAATCCAGGGAGTGTGGGGACCCAGCATGGACGCCAGGGGGAGTCCTAGTGCAGCCGGCCGGAGGGCCTCCCTGGGCTCCACCCAGTCTCCCAAGCCGCTGTTCCCCCCCGCCGTCCACCCCATCCGCCCCGCCAGGCCCCGCACCCCGCTCTCCAGACACACAGCCACGGGGTCCTGTTTTATTGCCTTCGAGCGCCCAGGACATCTGACGGTCTCCAGACCCAATAACTGAAAGTGCCAAGAACAGGTCAGGGCAAGAGGCCGTGGAGGAAGGGTCAGGTCCAGTGGCTGAAAAATACACCTGCTCCCTGGCAGATGAGCCTGAGAGGAAAGCTGCCCGGGGGTCCCTGTGGGCGGGCAGGGGCAAGAGGGCCCCCACTAAGCCTCAGAGAGACAGGGCCGTGGGGACAAAGGGAAGCGGGAGTCCCCAGAGCTGCGGACTCAGGCACATGGAGACACGCGGGGAGACACAGGGGAAGGGGCCGGCACAGGCAGGGCACGCAGGGCGAGCTGGACCCGGTGGACGGGGGGTGCCGAGGGCCCGGGAGAGAAGGCGAGCCGGCGGCAGCGGGGCACAGGGTCCCTGCTCGGAGCCCCTGGGCTACATGACACAGCACTTGGTCTTGTGCGCATGCGGCTCCTTGAACCGCAGCCTCTGCTTAGGCCGGTATTTCTCCAGGTAGGTGAGCTGCTTGCTGTTGATGGCTCCACGCCGCTTCCTGGGGAGACGGGACGGGTGGGCTCAGGCGGGACGGTGCGGCACCCCCAGCCTATTCCACTGCGGGCATCACCCTTCCCCTACCTGCTGTCACGGCCGCTGGTCCTCAGTTCCCCTTACTATCACCTCCTCCAGGCACCCCCCACAGCGCCCACCCTCCCAAGGCCCCCTGGTTTACCCGGGTGCCACCCCACCCCCAGGCCACGGGCTCCTACGGGGCCACAGGGTAGAGCCTGGGCATCTCTGCAGCCCAGGAGGGAGGGAGGAAGGGGGGTCCTCAGGTGACAGGTGACAGGATGCCCTTCAGGAGGTCATCCGTCCCCACCCACCCGGGACCTCAGGCGTAGCCTGGACTTGCTCTGGCCAATGAAGTGAGAGTGGAAGGGACACGTGTCTGCCAGGCAAGGCTTCCAGGGCGCCTCCGGCCCCGAGACTGGCAACACTGGAGGAGGGCTGCCCACCAAGGGCCCCAGGGTCCCTGAGCGGATACCCCACTTCACCGCGTCCAAGGGTCATCCGAGTGAGGGACCAGTCTGAGCTGTGCTCGTTGCTGGGGTCTGGACCTGCCCCCGGCACTGCAGCCTGTGCTCATCCCAGCCACGGAGCTGGGAGCCCCTCCTCACTCACACCTCCCGGCACCAGGAGCCACACACAGGCACCAGTCCTCGCCCGGGCAGGCGGCCTGGCTACGGGGCCCACACGAGTGTGCCGGTACCCCAGCGTGAGGCTGCACGGGACTGGGGACATCTCTGAGGTCACCCTGTGGCCAGGGGTCAGGAGTGCCCGCTAGAAAGACACTGGGCCCGACGGGGGGGTGCAGAATAAGGGCCCCCTAAACCCAGACCCTCAAGCGCACACCAACTGCCCTCCGCCCCCACCCTCACCGGTCACTCACTGTCGGATGAACTGGATGGCATCTTCATACTTCATCCCGCTCTCGATGAGAGCCAGTGCCACGAGGACCGGGGCCCTGGGGGCAGATGCAGGGCTGGGTCACCAAGCCTCAACACCCCTGCCCCTTCCCCTGACGGGCCGTCGCTGAAGGCACAGGGTGATGCCTTCACCCTCACACCCACCAAAAAGCTGCCCAGGCTACCCCAGTGCAGCCCCCTCCCCCACGGAGGGCACAGGTGTTAGCTCACCCCGACCACCTGCTGCGTGGCCCCAGGAGGGCCAGGCACCCTCTCTGTGCCTCAGGCCCCCCGGGGACAAGCGCGCTAGAGAGTCAGAGGGAGGGCAGCTGCTGGGGGTGTGTCTGGCCATCAACCTCGCTTGCCAGTGTTTGGCCTGAAACTGGGGGTGCACTGCCCGGGTCACTCCGTCACACCTGGCTGTAGGGAGTCTTTGTGTCTGGGGGACGGGCTGGCAGCTCCTCCCAGCTTGAGTACAGGGACCACGTTGCAACGCAGCAGCAGGAAGTGGGGTCACGCTTGGGGAAGAACTGCTTCCCTGTGGTCACGTGACGGGGGCCCAGCACCCACGTGCAAGAGCATGGCGGGCCACGGGATCCTGAGGCCCGGCCAGCCCCACCCGGCCCCCCAGCTCACCGTCCCAGGCCAGCCACACAGTGAACGGCCACACAGCTGCCGGGGTCATCACAAAACTTGGCCTTCAGCAGGCTCAGCCAATCCTCCACCACTTTCCCAGGCGGGGGCGCCCCGTCGTCAAACGGCCAGTCCTGCGGAGGGCAGAAGCCCGTGAGACTGGGGGGCTCGGGCCGGTCAGCCCCCGGCCGGGACAAGGTCGGCATTCTGAGAAGCACACAGAGGGATCCCACGAGGGTGAGAGACAGCAGGCCCCGGAGGGCAGAGAGCTGGCCAGGCATGCGGTCCCCACTTCGAGGCTCCTTTTCCTCTTCTGCTTACGTCCACCGTCCCCTTCTCCAGGAAGCCCTCCCGAACACCCCGCCCTCTTCTTTGCTGAGCACAAGTGAGCCCTACGTCCCCTCCCGGCCAGCCTGTGCTGTGACTCCAGGGTCACGGCCTGACCCTTACCAACCTGAGTGTTTCTGGGTCAGCAGGCCCAAGGAGTCTGGGCTGCAAGCATGGCCGACACGTGCCTCTTCCTGTCCCCAGCCCCCAGCCCAGCTGCACAAAGCAGGCCCGGCCCGGTTACTGACCGGGAAGGAGTGAAGGAAGGGCACTAGGGTGAGCCCCATTGTTCTGAGCAGTGGATTCCAGAGTTACAGCTGGGACCTCTCCAGACATTCGGAGATTCATTCGGTTTTGAAAACTTAGCTGTGCGGCCCACCTCCGCAAGCACTCTGGAAGAGGAGAGGCAAGCCTGCGGGGTAAGCCCAGCCCCGGTCACTGCCCCGAGGACCGAGATGCCAAGTCCGGGTGAAGGAGACTCAGGCGGGGCAGAGGGGGACTGCTCCAAGCCAGAGTCCACACGGGCCCACCGAGGCTGACGGGGAGGCGGGTCCCCAAGGGAGAGCTAATATCTAAGGGATCTTCTGGGTGGGGCCACTGGACTCCCAGCTGCCTCCACCCCCACTCTGAGCCTTGGGCAGCCCTGCCCTAGGGGAGTTGCCACAGCCCCGTGGCCCGTCCCACAGGCGGGTGGCACCACGGCCACCCCCTCCTTTGCCTGCTCTCAGGTCCCCAGGGCCAGGGGACCAAGGAAACAGCTCCCAGGCTCCCTTCCCCACAGCCTCGCAGAGAGCTTCCCGGGGGACAGCCCAGGTGCGCCTGCCCTCCCCGCCCCCCCGGAGCACTGCCCACCAACACGCCCCGAACAGCAGGCAGCAAGACACACAGGAGCCCCCCCGACAGCCCCGGCCCCAGAGGAGCTGGCCAGGAGCCACTGGGCCCTGTTCTTCCACACTGCTCAGGACGCTTGCGCAGTGAGGGCCATGGAGGTCACAGCCGCAGCCACTAGGTTGGGGGGCAGGGGGGTGCTATCATGAAAGTCTGCTCCCCAGGCTCTGTGGCTCTGGCACCGTCCGGCTGCGGCCTCAGACAGCTACTGATCCGAGCCTCAGGTTCGCCCTGGCAGAGCCCCACCAGGGCTGTTGTGCGGTGAGCGGCAGTGGCCCCGGCACTGGGGGGACCCTGCTTCGGGAGCCGCGGCTGTGCATCGGCACGTGCGCCCGCCTCCCGGGCCCCACTGGCCGGGGACAAGCTCAAAGCTCAGCCACTCTAGACACGTGCCCCGGCATCGTGTGCCCGGGGAAACAAACTGGCGGGGGGGGGCGGGTGTGCAGGTGTATGAAGCAAGGCCTCCCGGCAAGGGGCTCCACACTCCCAGTCCAGGCCCACCCCACACCACCCACCTCCCTCTCCCAGCAGCAGTGCTACCAGAGCCCCGAGGCCCTCACCACGACTGTGATGCCATCCTTCTCCAGAGGGGCCTTGTCGTAGGTCACTTCGCACACTCGCACCACAGTGGTGGCCCCGTACTTCTTCAGGTCCTGGCGGGGAGGGAGGACGAAGGCAGGCTGGGCTGGGGCTGAGGGCACAGGGCCGTGCCCCCTCAACGAAACCGAAAGGCCGATACCAAGCGGAACCACCAGGGGCAGGCTTTCGGGCCCAACGACTCACTACGGGGGGGAAGGAGCCTTCCTGATGCTTCCGGGCAGGCTGTCCCCACCTGCTCTCACTGCAGTGTGGCTAGCCTGCCATGAGCCCAGCTTCCAGCACATTCCCACCCTCATCCCGGGTGCTCAGGATCCCCCATGGCACCAGCATCTTCCAGACAAAGCAGGGGCAGGACACCATGGCCTGAGCTGCCCTCCTGGCCAGGGTCTCATGGATGGGTCTCACTGAGGGCATAGCTGGACCCCACATGAGGGCCTGCAGAAGCTCGAGGGGCAGGCACCTGCTCAGATGGAGACGGGAGGGAGCCAGGCCCTGCACACTGGCGGGGAAGCCCCGGGCTACCAGAGAAAAGGTCAAGGCAGTTCATAGCCAGGCTGTTTATATTTATCCTCTAAGTGGGGGGTCCACTCCACAGGAGCCCATGCTGGGGCTGCTCCCACCCCACCTGCTCCACCAGCTATTCTGGGAGTGTGAGCAATCATCTGCTGGACCCTGCTCGTCATGCGATGGGGACACCGGACACAATGAGGGCGGGACACCGCGATGCTGAGAATGCAGTGCACAGGAAAGCGGGCGGGGTTCTGAGGCCGCAGGGTCACCTCAGAAGTCCTCTGTGCATGTAGCGAAAGGGGAAGCCACCCGGCCCAGGGCTGAGCCCTGACCCTCAACACAGACTCACCTTGACCCTGGTCATATGTTAAGCCCTGATCCTCATCACACACTGAGCCCTGATCCCGGTCAAACGCTGAGCCCTGACCC
>NW_027397067.1:80865171-80872908 GCF_003265705.2 Callorhinus ursinus | reverse complement strand
TGACCCTGGTCACACTCTGAGCACTGACCCTGGTCACACACTGAGCCCTGACCCCGGTCACACGCTGAGCCCTGACCCCGGTCACACGCTGAGCCCTGACCCCAGTCACATGCTGAGCCCTGACCCCTGACCCTGGCAACACACAGACCCTGAGCCCAGTCACAGGCTGACTGCTGAGCTGAGTCTTTCCCCAGGTCCTGCTATTACCTCAAGGATTTCCGTTGTGAAAAGGGGCAGCCCTCCTCTGCAGAGCTCTTGACACAGTGTCCAGGGCCCAGGCCCCTAATGGCAGGGTGCCCCCTGCCTCCCTCTACAGTGTTCGAGGTCCTCTCGTGCCCAAGTCCCTGTTTAATCATGACAAGCACCCACGGGGCTCCTCTCACGTTGCACAGGCTAAGGGCTGAGGGTCTGAGACCACAAATGCACTTACATGCAGCCACAGGCTCTGCAAACAGCAAGGAGCTCTGCAGAGCCCAGGCTCCTACAGGAGGGCATGTGGAGAGCTGCAGGCTCTGCAAACACATCTGGTCACACCAACGGTGGCCACTCCTCCTTGTGGCCAGCACAGACTCTTACCCAGCCTCTCTTCCCAGACACCTGCTCCCTAAAGCCTCCAGCCCCGCCTATTCTAACCCAAGGCCTCCCGGAGAGCCCCAGCGGGTTTCCTGCAGCCTGGGCTGGCCATGGAGCTGAACTTCTGCCTGCCCCAGCTGCTTCAGCAGCCACTTCTCACCGTGGGACCCCCCTTCCTGCTCAGCCTCTGCACAGAAGCCAGCAGCCAGCCAAGGCCGCTCTAGCCGCAGGTGATGTCCGAGGAGGCAATCCCCGCTGCTCCTACCTCTGAGCCTGCCCCTGTCGACTTAGTGTGGAGCCCCTGCCCCAGCCGTCCTACCCTGCAGGCCCCCAGGGGGCTGCTGACCCTCACACGGAGCTCCGCAGGACAGCCTGCTCTCCCCCCGCCAGGGTCCGGCGACAGTTCTGCCCCGAAGGGCAGTACTTGGTTTGACAGCCCCAAACCCAGCCCCGCCACAACTCTCGGGAGGCAGGCCAGACCCCGGGCCCCACTCACCTCGATGAAGGTGCTGAGGGTGGCGTTGGTGGGGTTGTGCGTGATCAGGAAGCGCATGCTCTTGTAGCTCACCTCCACGGGGGCGGGCCGGTTCATCCGCGCCATGCTCCTCTGAAGACGAAGACGGGGCGAGGCCCAGGGAGGGGCTGCACCCAGGGAGGGCCCCCACCAGCCCCCCACGCCCCAAGGCAACCGAGATCCCTGTGCTTGTCCGACAGAAAACGCTTTGGCAACCCGCCCCACCTGCACCGACACTGCGCAAATACCTGGGAGGTGGGGGAGCTGAGCAGCGGGGTCCAGCTCTTTACAAAGAGAAGGAAAGACAAGGCCCCCAGGGGAGAGTGGCGGCCCACACCCCTGCCTCAGGGAGCTGGGTAACGATGAGGGGCAAAAGTAAAAACAAGGACAACCAAAGCCCGGCCAAGAAAACCTCACAAAGCCCACAGTGAGTCTGCCGCCGGGGCTCTGCCCAGCACTGTCTGCATCGGTGGATGGGCGGGCGGCCCCCTGCGCTCAAAGGCGGGCCCCGAACCCTCAAGGACCAGACGAAACCCGAACTTGAACCGAACGCACAGGGCAGCCTTGGGGTGGGGGTGGGGGTGGAAGGCGGCAGCCGTGGCGGCGGGCGGCTCTGACACTCGGGGTCTCTGTCACGTTACCCCATCGGGGTACTGCGAGTCCTGGAGAGGGCCTGGGGGCTCAGGCGGCAGAGCCGGCCCGGGGCCGGACAGCAGGGGCCATCGGCGGGCGAGGGCAATGGTGAGGGCCAGAGGCACGGGGGCCTCCTCAGCAGCAGGCGTGGCAGTGATGTTGGGCCTGGCAGTACTCAGAGCTGCCCCCCGAGGCCCTCTCCATAAATCCCGGGCTGGTCAGCAGCAGGCCACGTCTGCGAGAGGACCGGAAAGAAAATGAGCAGACAAGGGGTCAGTGGGAGCCCCTGCCTCCGGGAAGGGGTGAGAGTCTGCCCACCCCACGCCGCAGAAGATGCTTCCCTAGGGCCCTGCTACAGGACTGCGCTGAGTGAGTGACCCCCGTCAGGCCTCAGTTTCCCCACCTGGGAGCACAGGAAGTGCAGCTCCCCCCAGGGCGGTCTCAGAGCGCCCTGACGGCCAGCAGTGTGGAGGGTTAAGGGGGACACACACCCCAGGAGCGCGCTGCACCCCAGTGAGCAGATTTCACGGCAGTCTGTGAAATCTGCCCCCGCCCCCCGAGCCTGGTCCCCCCTCTGCAGCCTGTGACCAGCAGACACCCACCCCCAGCCAAGGACAGTCACACTGCTCTGCGGAATTCCAGGCCTCTGCGGAATTTCGGAGCCCAGATGGTTCTGGGGCGGCCAGTCCTCCGGGAGAGGGGCTCAGGCACGGCTGCCGAAGTGCCGGGGCGCAGCGGGGAGAGGGGCTGCAGCCCCGCTCATGGCTGTAAGCCACCTTAAACATGTCTCACGGGTGCCCCGTGGGACTCTCCGGCTCCCGCCCGCCTCCACCCCTCTGCTGTCTCCACCACTCACCCACAGGGCTGGCCAGGCACGGGAGTAAACAAGCAGGCCTCTGCCCTTGGGGAGCTCGGAGAAGCAGAGGCAGACCACAGCGGCCAGAGGACCAGCCGGCCACCAGGTGCATGCCAAGGCGTGACAGGGCAGGTGGCCAGGAGTGGGTCACACTGTGATGGCCCCGGGGAGGGACACTGCGGGACCCCACTGAGACAGCCATCCAGCATCTCCACACCTCTCTCTCCCTCTCTGGGCCCCAAAGTTCCTGGGTCAGGGACCCCAGCAGGTGCACCCAGCCCCACCCCCACCCCCACCCCCACAGATGGGCTGGGAGACCTTGGGCAATCAAGGCCTCAGTTTCCCCACCTGCACAATGAGAAGTTATAGAAGATGCCCCTGTGGTCCCTCCAGCTGTGACCCAGTGGTCAGCAGACCCCTCCAGCCACTGAACGTGGCCCCAACCCCACCCACGGCACTCTTATCTGCTCACCCGGCCAGGCCCTCCGTCCCCCGACCCACCACCTCTTACCTTTGTCCCCGCCCAGCACCCCCTTCTCCAGCTGTCCACCAGGCAAGCAGAGCCTGCAGAGTCTCAGCCGAGGTGCAGGAAGCCTGTCCTGGTTCAGCCAGCCCTAAACCTGAGCCATCCCAGAACAAGCCTCAGCTCAGAGGGCAGGTGAGAAGAGACAGCCCCAGGCACCCTGAGCACCACACAAACACCTGTCCCTCCTGGGGCAGCAGGACGCTCCCGAGAGTGTGTGTGCATGCGTGTGTTTACCAGAAAGTAAGAAGAAAAAAGGTCCAAGGAAGCCACAGGACTACAAACCTCTCCCGGCAGGACTGACCGGTCACCTCACTGCCCACAGATGCCAGGCACCTGGGGGAGACCCGATGGGCAACAGCAGAGGGCCTAGCTCTGCTACGCAGTATCCCTGAACAGGTCCTCAGCGCTGAAGGCTCTGGGCAGGAAGGACCACATTACTGTCACCTTGAGCCTGAAGTTGACCCCTATCGGCAGGGGTAAGGGGTTAGACTGGCTGGGGGACAGAGAGCAGGATCTAGACTAGAATGGGGTCAGGGGTCTGGGCCAAGGTTGGACCAACCCCAGGGTGGGCTGGGGTCTTGCCACACACCCCACTTGTCTGTGCAGAGTCTGGGCCCCCACACCTAGGTGGGAGCAAGCAGTGATGCTTCACCGCCCAGAGAGGGGCCCTTCCTCCCAACCACACCCCGCCAGTGAGGCTCCAGGGCCCCGAAGCAGGGGTGACCCAAGATGGCCAGCAACCACCCCCCAGGCCCACCACCATGAGGCAAGAGCCCTACTTGTACGCGATGTGTCCCCTCTGGCCTTCCTGCCAAGGGCCCCATAACCCAGCTCCTGGGACCCCAGCCAGCCTCCTCCCACCTGCAGGCACTGAACCCTCTGCTGTGTCCAGAGCAGCCATCCTTTGGAGACCCCGTTAGGGGGCCATGGTCCTCCCTGTCTGCAGATCAGTAAACAGGCAGGGAAAGACAGCAGGACCTTCTCTGGGCCCTGACCAGACAGACTCTGTGGGTTTCCTCAATCTCAAGTGTAGGAGGCAAAGACAACACTCAACACCAGTTTGTAAGGGGGAAATCCAGATTCAGGGAGGCTGTAGCCCGCATTCCTGGTCATAGCCTGTTTGAACCCACAGGGCTTCAGAGAGGGCCAGCCCCTCCTGACCCAGGCCCCTGCAATGATCTGGGGAGCTGCCAAGGATTACAGCTCCCTGAGGTCCCAGGAGAGGTAAAGCAGGGGTGTAGGAGCACCGTGGGCAGGGCTGGGACCCAGCAGCTGGTGTGGGGTCTTGGGTGGGGGCCACCACATCCCGTGCTGCGGGAGCCCCAAGGCGCGTGGGGGCTGGTTCCAGGGGTGCAGCCCCCTCCCCGGGCTGAGGCTGAGGTCCTCCCCACACGCCCGGCCCACACCCGCCCCAGCTCACCCCGACTCGCTCACGCACACACGCACAGGCGTCCCACCGCCGCCTCCATCAATGCGGGGCCAGGCGGGGGGCCGGGGCGGAGACCCAGAGCGCAGGGCACGCCGGCCTCCCTGGGATGCTTGGCGGCCCCGTGGCCCAGGAGCTATTTATAGCGACCGGGCATCACGTGGGCGGGATGGCCGGTGCCCGGCTGGCCACCGGGCTTGTGGCTCCCACACCTGCCACCTAAATATAACTGCAGGCCGGCCAGCGCGCCCAGGCAAACAAAGGGGCTGCGGAGGGCCGGGCAGGGGAGAGGAAGCAGCAGGAGGAAGGGGAAATGCAAGAGGGGAGGGCGACAGACCATGGCGAGGCGGGGCCCTGCCGCCCAGGCGCCTGCCTTCTGCCTTCTGCCTGTCGGAGCAGGAGCCCATCAACCCTGTGCACGCCCTCCCCAGCACCCTCTGGGGCTCCGCAGCGTCCCCTCTTGCAGGAGGGGGCCTACCCAGGGCTGGGTGCTGGGGGGGGGGGCCTCAGCACAGGGAAAGGCCTGCAGGAAGAACTCTCCAGGCTGCCAATGAGAAGGGGCTGTCCCTGTGCAGGTGGGTTGCGGAGGCCGACACCCACCGGGTGAGTGCCCAGCACCTCACCTGGCCTGCTAGACCCCTGCCCAGCTCTCCAGCCTCACGCCCAAGGACTCCGGAGCACCTTCTTGTGTGTTCTTGTGTGCCAGACACTGCTGGCCCTCACTGAATCCTCACCACGGCTGGGGGAGGCTGCCGTCATCCGGCGCACCCCTTGCTATGTGCAGACGGGGAGACTGAGTCACTGAGACCAGGAGCCCGCACAGGGTCACCCAGGGAGCTGTCTCCACATCCCGCTCACCCTCACCAAGAGGCCCTCTGGGATGCTCCCAGGTAGAACCGTCCCCAGGGTCTGGGCCTAACGCCACCAGCAGGGTCCTGGCTTTGCCTCCTGGGAGCACCATGTAAAGGACGCAAGTGCCCCCCAGATGATGAGCCTCAAGAGTGGAGCCTGGCATCACAGTCAATGCTGTACCTGCCCGGGCCAGCCCCGAGGCCCTCGGAAGAGAGGTGGAGCAGGGTGGATAGAGCCCCCAGTACACAGGGTCCCAGGAGGCCTCGCCTTCCTGGGAACCCGCTCCAAGCCCAGCTCCCAGCCAGCCAGCCTGGCCCCTGCAATCAGCAGTCAGAGCCGCAGGGCCGGGGGGAGCAGGGGTGTGCTGGCAGGGGCCCAGCCCAGAACACGGCCCCCTCCCAGGCTCTCCCCACACATACACCCAGAGAACATCAGCCCTGCCTGTGACCCTCGCGTCCTCACACCGGCGAGCTGGGTGAGCAGGTAGGAAGGAGGCCCCGCAGGAGCCCCACCCACAGGTCCACCCTCACCAAGCCAGGTGGCCTGCCCATCTCCTCGTGCCTCCGTCCGGCACCAACATGGGCTTCAGGCCAGGATTCCCACCCCAGTGCTCTTAGCTCCCCACTTCCAGCAGCATCTCCCTGGTGTCCATCTCTGGACACTCAGTGACCACCAACCTCCCACCTTGACCACTTTCAGAGGGTCTGTCCCCTCCGATGCTGCATCCCATGAACAAGACACATTGGCCACATTGTATTGACAAAACACAGCAGGTCAGAGAGGTTGAGTGACTTGCCCAAGTTACACAGCCAGGAAGTAGAAGAACCACAGTTGGGACTGTTTTGCTGAGCCGCAAAGAGCCTGCTCTTGCCAACCCTGGCCCTCTGGAAGGAAGGACCTCTGCGCAAGCTGCTTCTACCACCCCAGTCTCTTTCCTCATCCAAACACGGTAAAAGTTTCCCATCGAGCTCTCTGATACTGCACCCAAGGCATAGAGCACACCGTGCTGCTCAGGCTGTAGACCTGGGCCCCAGCACCACTGTCCCCCTCTTGCCTGGGGCACCCGCTCTCACCAGGCCTGGGGGGCACCTGCTGCAGCTGGCAAGACCCCAAGCCCTTCGGAGAAGTCTATTTTTATCCAAGCAGGAGCCGTTCCTGGAATCCTCCCAGAGCGAGCCCAAGTCTACACACGGCTTGGTGGGGGGGCCAGGAGGGGAGTCTTGAGCCGGCCCAGCCCACCCTGATCCTCCAGGAAGCCCTCCCAGAGCCCTCCCGCCCTCCCGCCCTGTAGCCAGCAGCACTGAAGGTCCGGCCCCCCTCACCGGCCAAGCCCAGCGACCTCCCTTCCCCCCACCCTTGGCCTGTCCCCTCTCCCTCCAGCCACACGCCCTTCAGAGCAGAGTGTTCCAGCCCCAGGGAAGGCATGTCCCAAAGGAGGGACGCAGAGGCTGCTGATTCCACCCTGCCTCCACACAGGGTCTGGCACCAGGACGGCTCCCCACTTGTTTATGGGAGGAACAAATGACCCAGCGTTCTGGGCAGAGGTCCAGATCTGGGAAATGTCCGGAACCCATCACAGGATCTCAGCCCCTGAGGTCCAGAGGGAACTTGAAGGTCACCTCCGCCACCCAATCCCCCAGCTCGCACACCTCCAGTGACAGGGAGCTTACTACTCCTTGGCAGCACCTCTCTGCCTCCAGGCAGCTCCCTGAGTCATCAGGGCCTCCCTCCAGTGCCCGCTGAGTGCCCGCAGCTGGGATGGGGACCAGCAGGAAGAAGGGTTCCGAGCAGATCAAGCCAGCACAGCGGGCAGCACCGAGGGCAGAGCTGGAGGCTCGGGCGATCGGGGTAAGTCTTCCCCTGGAGAAGCTGCACAGCGGGGAGACCAGCGCGCTACTGATGCCTGGAACCTCATCGGGGCTTGACCAGCTGCCCTGACTCCCTGGGCGACCTGGGGCCAGGGCTTGCCCTCTCTGGGGCACGTGGCCTCCCCTGCAGATGGAGACACTGCCAGGGAGGAAAGCCACCTTCCAAGCTGGCTCCAGCTCCAAGCCAGTCACGGGGCACCCAGGCCACGACCTGGAAGCAGAGCTGTGGCCAGCAGGCTTCGGTTTCCACTGGGGCGGACACCTGTTGCACCCGCCGGGACCTCGGGGTGGAGGACCGCGCCGCCAGCAGGCTCTCTGAGGCGCGGCCACTGCCCCTCGGGCCCCGCACGGGCCGCCCCGCCACACCCGTGGCTTTAATGGTGCCCCCCGGGCGGGGGGGGGGGGGGGGGGGGGGGGGGCCCCCCCAACCAAGTGGCCCACCCCCAAGGCCACCCTGGCGCGCCGTCAGCCACCAGCGCTGCCTGGGTG
>NW_027397067.1:80844448-80865071 GCF_003265705.2 Callorhinus ursinus | reverse complement strand
TGCTGACTCGCCAAACCAAGTGGCCCACTCCCAAGGCCACCCTGGCGCGCCGTCAGCCACCAGCGCTGCCTGGGTGGGCCACAGCTCCACCGGAGACCCACGGGCGGGCGGGCACCCCCGAGAGCACAGGGGAGGCTGCAGGCCTCCAGGGGGCAGGCAGCCGGGTGAGCCAGACCAGGCCCCCCGGGGGGCCCTGGAGCCCGTGGCCACTGGGAGCCCGCCAGGCCTAGCCCGAGGCCCCCCCAGCCCGGACAGCACCCACCCAGCAGGCACCAGAAGAACCTCGCTGGTAACGGGTGCCACTCTGCAGCTGCTGTCAGCCCCACCCCGCTCACCCGGCCGGGCCTGGGCCCTCCGCTCAGGGGCACCCGCGGCAGGAGGGACATGCAGGGCAGGAAGAGGGGACACGGAATGACAGCGGGGGGGGTGCCAGTGCTGCTCCCAGGACAGCACCAAGCTGGACAGTCAGGGCCCGGCCCCGGCTCAGAGGCCGGGGCGTACCCAACGCCACCTGTGACCAGACACGACAAGGCCTGCCTTGCTGGGGTGTCACGGGCACAAAGGGACAGCAGGTGAGGAGGAGGCCGGAGCATGGGGCCTCTGCGGCCATGGGACAGTGGGGCCAAGTGCCCTGCAGCTGTGCCCCTCTGCCACGCCGCAGACCCAGCTGGTGGCCAAGGGCTAGGGTGTCTCCCCGGCCCCCCAGCCCCTGCAAGCCCTTCCTGCGGGCCAGGCTGCCTGCGACATCACACGGGGACACAATGGCCACAGCGTATCCAGCTGCTCCGGCACGTGAGCGGACTGCACCCCCGGGATGCCCACCTCTGTCGGAAGCCCCACCACCCACCCACCACCGACCAGGACACTGCCCTCACCCCGGCCTCAGCCCTGGCTCCGAGCGCCTTCTGCACCTGCGTGCCCCGCTCCCACCCCAGACCTCAGCACTCCCACCAAGGGGGAAGGAGAACTAGGCATGTGTTCGTGCCTTCACTCGTTCCTCCCATGTACGAATACTGAGCATCTCCCCGGGCTAAGCTCAGAGACGCAGGGAAAGCAATCACCGGACAGGCAAAAGGCTCCACCCTTTCCCACCCCCCAGATGGGGCTGCCAGCCACCCCTCCAACCCCTGTCCTGAGAAGCCACCTCCCAGACTGCCCCCCATGGGTGCCCCCGATGCAGGCAGCGCTACTGAGCCAGGGCTCACCCCATCCCTCATGCCATCCTGTGCCTCGTTTCCAAAGCTGTCACATACGGGAGTCAGATGCAGCATTTCCCGGCTCCCCCCCGTCTCTGGGCTGCCTGGGTCACACCTGGGCCACCCCCGAGGCTGGCAGACCAGGGTTCTGGCTTCACCCTGCTAGGACTCCTGCCTTGGGGAGCACTGCCCCCCTCCCAGAGCTCCCGCCGGACCCCCCCCACAGCAGCGGACGCCCACTGGGCCCTCCCGCCCTCTGCCTTGACTGTGCCCTTCCTTCCACCGGACTGCCTGCCCCCTGCACCCCTGCAGCCCATTTCCTCAGGCTCCAGTTCAGACCCCACCTGAGACACAAACTAGGGGACACAGGGTTGCCCTTGAAGGACACCCACACACCCCGCTCCCCCATCCGGGGTTGGAGGTCCCAGGGGTCTCCCCTTCTCTTTCCTCCGACCAGCCACCCTGCTCTCCTCATCAGGGTGGGCATCAAGAGACACAGGGGGCAATTCAGCGCAGGTTTCAAGTGAGTGCACGTGCCACCTCCAGCCCCAGACCCAACCTGCCATCAAGGGTCCATGTCCTCCACCCACCCACCTGGTGAGCGCCCCAGCCCCTGACAGTGAGACCCGGACATACAATGGTGGCCCCACGCGGCTGTGGCTCACACATCATCTGTGGCTCCCTATGGCCCCAAGCCAAGTTCTGACTTCCCAGCCTGGCCCACTGGCCCCTGTCCTTCCTACCCTCAGCTCAAGGGTAGGAGGAGATAGAGAGGGGCCTGTGGGATTCATGCCTCGGTCACCCTTTAGTCTGTGTCCAGAATGCCCCCAGACACTCCTCACCGCCCCCCCCCCGTTCCTCCAGGAAGCCTTCCTGGATGCCCTCACTGCTGGGGTTTTCCCCACTGAGTTTTCATTCCTATGTGTACCTACCCAGCACCCTCTCTGCTCTGGGTCCCATGCTGAGAGCACTGGGGTCAGGGGTGAGTGAACCCCTATGACCCCACCATCAGGGAGCCCACCACCTGGAGTGGGGGTCAGTGGTGGGGACCCACAATAATCGGGCAATGGACTGCATCAGACAGAAACAAGACTGGAGGCGGCTCTCCAGAAAGGTGGCCTTTGGACAGAGATGCAGGCCCCACCCCACGGATATGGCATGGGCCCCCAAGCCGGGAAAGGCATCGGACCCTCCACGAGCCCCTCGAGAACAGTGCTCACCACCGTCTGTTCTTGCTGCCACTCTGGAAACCACTTCCTGCCCCATGTCTCCAACACCCCCACCTCTACACACGCACCCCCACCTGAGGCCAAAGACCAGAGCCCCACTCTCCACGGAGGCCGGACAGATGGGGAGCGGAGCGGCCGGAAACCTGGTGTCCTGCTCCTCAGCCCAGGCAGGGTTCCTTCTTCCCTTCCACACGATGAATCACGCAAACTTCATCTGTTCAGAGCTCGGGCCCGGGGTGGTTTTAATAAACACAAGGCCTTCAGAGCAGCCGAAGGAGATGCCAGAAGGCCCTGCCACAAATACCGCCACTGTGCCCCAGGAGAGCCACCAGGCCCTCAACTGAGAGCCCAGCAACTCTTGCTTTGCACACAATTATGATCCCACCAGAAAGCCACAGATACTTCCAAACCCCTCAAGGGGGTCACTAAAACCCAAGACAACAGACCGTGGCGGTCTAAGCTGCCGTTTACCAACAATAAATAATAGTACAGGCAGTTACCACCTGTGGAAAACCTGCTTTCCGACAGAGCCTAAAGACTCTTAGGATCCAGGAGACCCTAAGCTCCTCCGTTTACTAGCTGGGGAGGGGTTTCTACGTCCCTGAAGCTCCCCTTTTGTATGAGGGGGTTTAGCACGGTGCCCCTACAGCACGGTGCTGTAAAAATCAAAGGAGAGTGTGGGTGTGCAGGTCCGCCCCGAGCTGCAGAGGGTGTGGTCAAAATCAGCACCTCAGCTAGTGGCCATGCCAACCACAGGTCCCACGGGCTGGTTCCAGCCCCGCAGCACTGCCAAGGGCCCCTGATGACCAGGTGACCGGGGACGGGCCCCATTCACACCAGCTGTCATGGTGTGATTACCCACAGGACCTCCTTTCACTCCCCTGCTAACAATAAATGATCAACTATGTGGTCACTATGTTACGAGCCTCATTTCACAAGAGAAGACAAGGGCACAGAGGGGCTCTGCGTATCCCCCCGACCCTGGGGGGCGTGCAGAAGAGGCAGGCCAGACCCACCCCCCACCCCGCTGCCTCTCAACAGTGCAGCCAGCCAGCAGTTCCAGTGACCCTCCCCCGGACCCCTGGCCGGGCCACACAGCAATATCGGAGAGCTTGGGAGGAGAGTCCAGTCGGGGCTCTGGAAGGAGAAGGTTCCATCCCCGGGCCACCCCCCCGCCCCCTCGGCCCCATTTGACAGAGGAAGCCACTGAGGCTCCAGCTGAGCTGAGTGTGAGCAGAAAGGCCTGGGAACCCCTGCCCACCCCCTCTGAGGTCTGCCCCAGGGGTGGCCACACCCAGGCCTCCCGCCAGCCCCACCTTCCACACCTCCCACCCCCACTGGACCCGGAGGAGCCTCGGGGAGCACTCGGACACTCACCCGCCTTCCTGGTCCGGGAGTCCCGGGGCGCTGCGCCCCCGCCCAGCTTTATCCCCACCCGGCTGCCCGCCCTCCCGCGTCAAAGGCCCCAGATCGCCGGTAAACTGTGCCGGGCGGGAGGCGGGGGCAGGCTGGGGCAGCCCCAGAAGGATCCCGCCGCCCAGCCTTTGGCTCCCACTGCACTCCCGCCTCCCAGGGCTGCCTGGCAGCAGGGAAGTGCGGCTGGGACACGGGTCTGAGGTTGAGGCGAGCACCCTGATCCCGGGAAGCAGGCAGGAGAGCCCCCCGCCCCCGCAGGGCCTGACTCGGGGGCTGCAGGAGGCAGGACAGTCCCCAGGGCCCTGTATCCAAAGGCAGCCAGAGCAGGGAGTGGAGGAGGGAGGGGGCGGGCGAGGGGACCAGGAGCGGGTAGGAGGGGCGGGCACAGAGCCAGCCCGGAGAATCCGAGGCGCCGAGGCCCAGCCTGGCAACTGGCAGAGTAGAGGGTCAGGGGGACAGCCTAGGGCTTCCCAGCTCTCTGGCCTGTCCCCCCACTGCCTGCTGCAGACTGGGAAGGGGGTTCCCGGACCTTTCCCCTGCTGAGGGGGCAATCTCTAGCTGCAGGAGGGGCCTCTCCCCCCCCCGCCACCCGGACTACCCCAACCCCCCCACACAGAAGCAACCTAGCCCTCTCCAGGCTGCCCCCACCCTCAGCAGCCCCCCAGTGCCCTCCCCGGACTGCTCTGGGGCTCCAGAGAGCTGCCCACACTTCCCCAGGGCCCCCTGCAAGCCCAGCCCTCACTTCTTCCTGTTGTCCCAGTTTCCTCCACAAGGAAGCCAGGGAAGCCAGCTAACAGGCCAGTGAGCCCATCCCACCCCAGCCTGGGCCCCAAGGCCCAGCAAAAGCACTAAGGAAGTGGGAACCCTACCAGTGGGGGAGGGGCTGTTCCCGCCCCTGAGGGCCAGGGTCACTCGTCCCTCCTCCCACCAGGATGCTGCCCTAGTGGGGATGGCACCAGGTTGGATAGAGCCCTCTCCCCAGACCCTGGATGGGGGTGGGGGTGGTATCTCAGGCCAGCCTGGCCCAGAGAGGCCACCAGGAAGTCCATGCTTGGGCCTGCTCCCCATCAGGTGGAAGGGGCAATCTCTAGCTGCAGGAGGGGCCTCTACCCCCGGCCACCCGGACGGCTGCCCCATAACCCCACCAACCCCTGCCCCGACACCCCCCCATGCACAGCCCCCCCTCCCCGTTCCCACCAGGCACCTGCCAGATGCCCACCAGCCACCCCACCCCAGACTGAGGCCCTTCCCAGTGGCCCACTGCCCAGGCTCAGACCCATCGTGGCTCCCCGGTGCCTAGGCCAGGCCCCAGAGCCCTCCTTAGCCACCCAGCTGGTCCACAGCACCTACTGCAGCCTCTGCCAGGTGTTGTGACTCACACACCTGCCACCTGGCCTCTGTCATCTGTCCCTTGTCCCTGCCTTGCCCTCCATCCGGCTGCCCCTTTTCCCCCCCACCACTCCCCACCCCACCGCATGAAGCTCCCCTCACCCCAGCAGCCCTCCCTCCACTTCCCGGCCCCTCTCTTCTAGACCCGTCCCAGAGGCCACATCCACCTGGGCCCACCCAGCAGTCCAGTCCCCCTCAGACCTCCCCAAGGGAGGGTACAAACTTCAGAGGGTCAGTGTACGCGAGTGGACCGCGAGGCCCGCCGAGAAGACGATGGCTCAGGACAACCTGCCAAGTCGGCAGCTCGGACAGGACCCAGTGCGACTGAGAACCCGTGTGGACACAGCCCAGTGGCAATTCTGTCAATGTGCACACTCACTTGTGCCACAAGAGGGGGGTCCAGACCAGACGCCTGTGCCAAGAGGGTGGGGACCCCGTTCCCCTGCACCACCATGCCCACCGGTGGCCCTCCACACCGTCCGTGTCCTCTGGTCCATGCCCCATCTCCCACTGGGCCTGGCAGGACTCTGCCCAGGTCGTAAGCCAGACCACAAAAGTCTCACATGGCCAGGGACCTCACACGGACAGAGAGAACAGGTGTCCTGCCTTGGAACCCAGCAGGTGGGAGCCCTCAGGTGGAGCCTCCCGCTGTGGGCCCTGGGCCCATCACTGCCCCTCCCCGGGCCCCGGCCCTCCTGTCTCAGCATGGACCCGGCTGGACTCATCTGTGTGTCCAAAATTGCACCGTTGGTGATAGGCAGGTTCCCAGGCGCCCCCACTCCCCACGGGGCCCCGCCATCTGCACTAGCACACACAGTCAGGCTGACCCTGGGCGGCTAGAAGCAGTGTTCTGCAGGCCTGCTGTGTCCCTGTGCCCCCAGGGGCCGTCCCCTGCCCCCAGCCTCCCCGCCTGTAGAGCCCCAGTCCCAGAGGTCTGGTTATCTGGCAGCAGCTTCCAGCCTACAGCCCATTTTTCTGGAGTATAGGGTGTTGGGTTGGGAATTCCTAGACTCCGGGATTCTAACAGGGCGAAGAGCTTCTAAAGCCTGCCCTAGCCTGCGCCCACCGTCTCCAGTGCTTTCCCCCTGGGCCTCACTGGGCTGGCACTGACTCCTGACACCATGCCCCCAAGCCTCCAGAATGGGCACGGCGTCCCAGCGGGGCAGGGAGCTTCACGGATCCGCTTGGAGCTAATGGCCCCTGAGAGGCCCTTGCACCTACCAGGCCCTCAGCTCAAGCCCCTGCCAGGAAGGTGGAGGCCCCCAGGAGGCCCAGAGGAGGCCCCCAGTCCCTGCCACCCCGAAAGCCCAGGGCACCCCCAGTCCACCAGGCGGAGCCCAACCCCTCCATGCCCCACGCACACACAGGACCCTCAACGGGCAGAAGGAACCTGGGGCCCTCAGAGAACTGGGGTGGTGGCATGGGCCTCCAGGACGGTCCGTGGGACCTCCCAGAGGAGGCTGCTCAAGTCCTTGCCCACCAAAATCAGCGGGAGGCCCCACGGGGTGCACACTGGGATTCCCCGACGGCTGAGAAAGGCCTCCCTTGCGGCTGCCTCTGCCCCTGGGCGCATCTTCTCACCGCTCTGGGCCTTTCCAGTCACCTGCGCAATGTGGACATAACAGACCCTCGCAAGGTGGGAAAACAAGAACTGCCCCCCCGCGAGGTGCCCACCCCCCGGGTGCCCACGGAGTTTTCACGTGGCCTGGGGGGCAGGGGTGGGGCACACATGTAAGGGGAGGCCCCAGTTCAGCCTGTTGTACGGAACACACCCAGTGTCTGGCTGCATTCGCTGTACCTGCCTGAGTCCTCTCTCCGTGGAGGAGGGGCTTCTGGCTCCTCCTCAGGCCCTAGATGGCACGAGGTCAGGGTCCCCCAGGGGGGTAAGAAGGAGGCCCTGGGGGAAGCCTGGGGGGGCGTCAGTATGCAGCCTGCCCCAGACAGGCGGCACAGCCCCTCCCTGCTGCCCCTGGTGTGCCCCAATCCCAACTGGGAAGCAGGATAGGACCCCACCCCAGCACCCTCAGGGGAGGGGGCTCTGCCCACAGAGCAGCCGGTGCCCCGCGCCCATCCAGCCACTCTGGACCCATGGCAGGACACAGTCAGCAGCTGCCCAGAAAGCTAGTAGCCCCCGGGGGACTGGACCCTGGGGCATCATGAGCGTGGTAGCCACTTTTGCTCACCACCACATCCAGAAGCCTGGGAGAAGAGGAGACTGCGGCCCAGCTGGAACCCAGGTCCTCGCTCAGCCACTGCTCAGCTCACTGCCCCGCGCACACCCGAGGGACACGTCCAGTAGTGCAGAGCAGGGAAAGCTAAAGCCCTGCACTTACAGGCCCCTCCCCACACTGATCCTCCACGTGGTCCTGAAGGCCCCCATGAGCCCATTTCATGGATAAGGAAACGGAGACCCTGGCCATGCAGTCACTGACTTGCCCGAGGCCACACAATTATGAGAGGCTGAGCCAATATTCAGAGCCAGCCCAGGGTGGGCCCTTCCTATGTATTTTCTCCTTAAAACAATCCCTGATCTGGAAACTGAGGCCCGGGCCTTCCAATAGATCTCAGGGGTCCTGGAAGCCCTGTCACCCAGCGCCTACATCAGTCTCCGGGAACCCTGCCCCTGCCTGCGCCCAGCGCACAGGGTTGCTGGCCAAGGCCCTGGTGGACGCACGTCAGAGGGGCCTTCAGGAGCCACGGGAAAGAGCTCTGACCTGGCCTCGGGAGGCCACGTCCAAAATAACCGGCCCCACCGCCCTGTGAGGACTCAGCCAGGCGCACGTAGGCCTCTCGGCCCCGGGCACTGCCAAGCTGGGTGCGGAACGTCACAGCTATTTCTGGGCCAGCCTGGCAGCCAGACACAGCCCCCCGGCGCCCCCAAAGAACCAGCACAAGAGGGGTAGGTCGCTGCATCCAGGACACACAGTGGAGGGACCCACAGGCCCCCCAGGGTGGTGGGGCGCCCCACGCTGCTACCTTTCCTCTCTTCCAGCACCGCTGCTGTGAGGGTTCCGTGTGGGCCCCCGCTGGCGCCCACGGGCCATCGCAGAGCGCCCAGCCCACGCAGGACCCCTGGGCGGACGGAGAACCATGTCCCATCTCTGAAACAACAACAGGGACTCTGCTTCCTGCCCTTCAGCAGCTCGAACCCTGAGCACACACAGCCCGGGACAGTTTGATGGCCCAGGCCCTTGGGGAGGCCGGCGCTAGGCCTGCCATGGGCCCCCGTCCCAACACTGCATCTACCCTGCAAGGTCGTAACCTCGTGGGTGCCAGTGGCCATGCAACCCACGGAACCTGAGGCCCAGAGGCGGCGGGAGACTCTGAGGCGGAGCATACCCTCAAACCCAGGCCAGGCAGGGTCTCTAGGAGCCCAGCAGGAGGGGGCAGCTCCCTCCCGTCACTCCAACCCAGGGGTGGGTCTGCCCCACATTCTCGCTCAGGCTGTGACTACTCCTAGAGGGTCACCGGCTTGGGAGTCTGGCCTGGTCCCCATCCTGGCCCCCCCATGGCAAGCTCTGTGATGTTGAGCACATCCCTCAACCTCCCCGTGCCTCAGTTTGATCATCCTTAAGATGGGTTCACTGGAAGCTCCTCCTTCATGGAGCTGCGGATGGCTGTTCCCCTGGGGACTGGAAGAACACTTCCCTTCCAAGCAGCCTTGCCTGAGCCCCTTGAATGCTTCTTCCGTGCCAGACACCCACAGGGACTCTGACAGGACTCTGAGCCCTGCAGGAGGACCCACGTTCAGGATGCTGATTCTCCCAGGGGGTTCCCTGAGAAACTGAAGGGGCTCCTTTCCTGCAAAATGTCCCAGAGCCTTTATTCCTCTATACGTGCAACGATCTGGGGTGGAGGGCAGCCAGCAGCACATTTCCAGAATGTTTTTGACACCAGGCACCAGCAAGGAGGGCACCTCACAGAACCTTGGCAACACCAGGTGGGGTCAGCCCCAGGCCCCAGCCTCCCAGCCGTGAGGGTGGGAGAGCCTCCTGGCCTGCTCATCTATGTGGCTCGGCCCATCTCTGAGCCTGGCTGCTTGTCAGTGCAGTGACCATCGCACAGAGATGGAGGCAGAGCCCAGGCTGGGCCACGCTGACCCCCGACCCCCAGTCCCTGGCATGGTTCCCCCATGTTGGTCATGTGTGGCAACAGTGACCTGAGGGTGGCCAGATTAGCTCCTGGCCGCGGCCATCACCTGCCGTGAGGACAGCAAGGCCGGACGCCTAGGCTGAGCAGGCAGTGAGAAGGTGCCAGCCACGGGAGGGGAGGCACCCCTCCCAGGCACCCACGAAGCACCCAGCCATGCTGCCCCCTCGGCAGCCCCGCCACCACCATCAGAGCTGCCAGACAGAAGCAGCAGAGGCCCCAGCATGGCACATCCTGGGGAGCTGGGCATCAGGACCCGGGTCACCTGCACTGTCCACCCTTAGCATCTGCCCAGCTCCCAGAGGAGGAATTGGGGGACCATCACACACAAGGGAAACCCCTCTTCTCTGGGGTTTCTGATGACCCCCCAGGCAGAACCAGAAACCTCCCAGCAATGTATGAGGGGCCGAGGCACTTTCCAGCCGAGGTCTGCACCCGGCTCCCGCGGGAAACCCTGGGCATCACTGTGGGCACCCAGCAGGGGTGGCAGGAGGTCCGACCATGCCCCCAGGCCAGCAGGCAGACCGCGCTGGGTGCAGCACGGGGCCCCCAGCCGCCTCCAACCCCCTTTCCCCGGGGCTGCCCAACACAGCACTCCTAGTTTCAAGGGCCCTGAGGACAGCCCCGGGGCCCAGGAACTCCGTCCCCCTGGGCAGCGCCACAGCAGGGCCACTCGGAAGCCCAATGGACATGCAGCTCAGAGGCGTCCTCTGGCAGAGCCGGGCCAGGACTCGGTAGCGCTGCTGCTGGTCAGGAGGCCCTGGGGCTGCACCTTCTTCACACCAGCAGAGCCGGGTGAGTGAGCAGGCACGGCAGCCCCTCCTCGCCAGCCCCAGCAAGGCAAACGTCAACCGGAAAGTGTATAGCGACAGAATGGGGTAATGGGTGCGCTTTAGAGGTGACCGAGCCTGTGCCCACTCCGCTTCATCTGACCCCTCATCAGCTCCGTGAGTCCCAGACAGGGCAAGACCCAAGGTGCAGAGCCCCGTGTGTGGCTGCACGGCCCGAGCTCGCACCCCACTGTGCTGTGCAGAACCCCAGCGGTAGGAGACCAGCGAGACTGCCCCCCCACAACAGATAGGACAACGGGCCACACCCATGGGGGGGGTCACAAAGCAGGGAGGCCAGGAGACTGCACAAGAACAGAGACCTGTCCGAAGCCTGCCCTACGCTCCGGCAAACTCACCAATGCCCCACACCGCGCAGAAGGAAGGCCGGCCCCACTCTGGGTTCCCAAACCCGCTGAGTCCCCTCCGCATCCGAGCACCACCTCACTCTCTTCTCTAAGCTCCTACATGCAGGCCACCTGGGGCAGAGCTGGGCTAATCCTATTTTGCAGACTTTAACTGAGAGCCTGCTCAGGCCAGACTCTGCTGAGTGGGGAGCTGGCAACATTGTTTTCCTGAGAGAAAATTCACACAATGTGACATTTGCCATTGTAACTATTTTAAAGTATACACACTTCAGTGTTTTTTAGCATCTTCACAGTGATGTGTATTCATCACCACTACCTAATTCCAAAACACGTCCATTACCCCAACAAGCAGCCCCACACCTCTTGCGGTCCTCCCCTGCCCTCCCACCCCCGCCGCCCACCCAGCCCTTTACGGAGTACATCTCCACGGATCTGCCACGTCCGTGAAATCATGCACCACACAGCCTTCAGTGTCTGGCTCCCCGCACTCAGCATCGCGCTTCTGAGGGTCATGCACGTTGTCGCGGGGTCAGGGCTGCACCCGCTTCATGGCTGAGAACCCAGTCCACTACGTGGAGACCATGCTCGGCTGACGGGCAGCTGGGTCACTCGCAGGGCTGTCCCCCTTCCACCCACAGGGACTGCACGCACCAGAGAGCAAGGTTGGACACCCACAAGCACCCATGCTTCCAGAACCCCCATGTACCGCAGCAGCAGGGGGCTTACGTCCTTCTTAGCAGACCCAGCGGGTCCCTCGTGCACCCATGTGTGAGAGAAGAAACCCAGGGAAGGGTAGACAGGGTATGCCGGGGCGGGGGGGGAGGCAAGTTCTGGGGGTCCAGCCAGGAGGGTGGGCGTGGTAACATGGGGGCGAGCACGTGGGCAGCCCCCTCCCGGGCCCAGCAAGTGCACACCGGGCTGCCGAGGGCACAGAGCAGGCCGGGGAGGGACAGAGGGCCGGGCAGGTAAGGGGGGGCCCTGCGGGGTTCCAGGCTGGCTGAGCAGGGCTGGCCTTCAAGGACGGGGAAGATTTGTCAGAGCATCTTTAGAAGTTACAAACACAGCCACCACACACAAAGTGAGCACAGGTCAGAGATTTATTCATTTGAGAGGGAGCCGGCAGCAGGCAAAGCTGGTTCAGAGGCGAAGCCCAGGCACCGAGTGCTCCCAGCCCGCAGCGACGGAGCTCCAAGACAGGACAGGACAGCAGAGACGAGCAGCGCGCTACGGGGCGACCACCAGGTCACAAACGGTCACAAACGGCACATGCGCGTGGGACTGCCCAGAGTCCAGGCCACGTTCAGCTCGTAAGCAGCAGGTGCAGGCATCCCCGGAGAGCTGGATCGCCCCAGGTGGCCTGCCGGACCACACCTGGTAGGACACTGCAGGACACACGGTCCCCCTTTTGTCTTAAGAGACCCCCCTGAGAAGGGCAAACGGGCTGGGGGTCCGGGCAGAGGTCAGGGCCTGAGTAAAGGCCAGGAGGCAGGAAAGGGCAGGGAGCAGAAAGGTGACCCAGCCTTCAGGGGAACCTGTAAGAACTGCTTCCCAGGGAAGGCAGGCTCTGGTGGGCCCCGGTTCTCAGAATCACCACGGTGGGGGGCGGGGGGGGGCAGGTCTCTGCAACCCCAGATCGAGGTGTGTCACAGAATCAAGCACAGAGGAGGAAACAGAAACTCCCCAGAATCCCCAACGGGGGCAGGAAAGCCCCCATGGGTGGTGACAAGTGAGACAGCAGTGCCTGGACCACCTGAGGTCACTGAGAGTTTGGGGAGCGTCTACCCAGAGCGAGCCCCCACCCTGGTATCTGGGGTACCCCACCCTACCCCCGACTCCCTACCTGGTATCGCCTAAGCTGACGCTGTCCTTCAGGGCTAAAGCCCTTGATGGCACCCACACCACTCAGAAGGAAAGCCCAAGTCTCCCCCGCCCACGGGCTACTGTCCCCCCACTCCCCTCCCCACCCCCCAAGGCCCCACCCATGGGCTATGGTCCCCCCACTCCCCTCCCCACCCCCCAAGGCCCCACCCGTGGGCTACTATCCCCCCACTCCCCTCCTTGCTCTGCTCCAGCCTCACCTGCCTTCCTGTTCTTCCAGGACATGCCATGTGTGGCCCTGCTTCCAGCCCTTTGCCCTTGCTGTGCCCTGTACCAAGAGCTCTCTGTGTCCCCACATCATCCTATGCTGTCACCAGGCCTTTGCCACCTACCTAGGACTCCCTCCTGGCTCCATCTGCCCGTCCAAACCCCACCTCCTTGGAGGCCCACTCACCGGCTCACACTTACTGAACACCTAGTGGACACCCTCCATGGCTGTGCTCTGGGTCCAAGCAAGCTCATGGGGACAAAAGCTCAGTTGCTGGCATGACCACAAAGTTGGCCACAGCAACCAGGCAGTGACCCTGGGGGCCAGGCGCCCACAAATTACAGTGCCAGCAACCACAACAGGCTCTCAGCCGTCGAGGAGCCCCTGCCCAAGTGGATCACCCAACACTGAGGATCTTCTACCCTCGATACAATGGCCACGCAGATCCCCAGCAGAGGGGAGGTGAATGCAGAGCCCTGCCATGTCCAGCACCATCAAGAGAGGGTACTGCACCCAGGCAGGAACAGTGTGGGGAGCTGAGGCCAGCCCCTGTCCCCAGGCCAGCCTCCCCAGGCTCTGGACTCCATGCCCAGCGCCCCCCACACCTCTCCAAGCTTCTCCCATCGTAAGGGCATCTCAGCAGGCCCAGGGCCCAGCCCCCGCAGCAACCTCTTTACAGACTTTTTAGTATCTCCCTGCACGGAGGGGGCGAGGCCAGCAATGCGCAGACCTGGAGGGCAGCTGTGTGGCTAGGTCACAGGCCGGTGGGCCTGGAGTGCAGGACGCGCTCGGGAACAGCCGGTGACCCTCCTGAGACAGGCCCACGGCCGCCTGTCCTCAGTCCACGGGCGCCACTAGAAGATCCAGTCTCACCCAGGACTGGCTGATGGCCACGCCTCCCAGCAGCGTGCTCCTGGATCCCGGATCCTGCCCAGAGCCCTGGTTCTCACGCTCACTTCCTCACAGGAAGGGTCGGGGAGACACTCACCCTGCCCCCAAAACCCCAGCACACTCTCAGGGAGGGCTTTGCCCACAAGGACCCTGCAACAGAGCCTGCCAAAGTGGGGGAGGAGCGAAAGGGGAGGGAAAGCAGTGAGCACATGGAGGGGACAGGAAGCAACCAGGCGGGGGTGCCCCTTGGCTCCCCATGGCCGGCCAGGCAGGGCCGTCTGACCCCCAGCCCACCAGGCTCCTCCTGAAAGCGGGAAGCCAGGCGGGCGCAAGGCAGCCAAGGGCCGGCTGGGGTCAGCGTCCTTCCTCAGGCTGGGCAGGCCCGGCTGGCAGCATCCGTGGGAACTGTCCCCAGGCCCAGCCAGCCACACTCAGGCCAGTCAGTGGGCATCGGGGCCGCCGCAAATGCCAGGGCAGCTGGGCACATCCCGAGGGGCGCTGATCCTGCTGGAGGCGTGTCCAGACCTGCAGGCTGATCTGAGGGTCTCGAAGGGGAGGGTGGAGAGAACAGGGTCTCAGGGCCACCCCCAGCCCTACTGTCACCATCCACGCCCCCAGACCCTGCCCACCTCTCTACTTCACCTCGCAACAGCCCCACCCCTCAGCCACGCTCCCAGAGGCCACAGCGTCCACCTGCACCCTGTTCCCCTGCCCCCTGGGTTAGGGGACCCTCCCATGGCTCCTTGGACCCCACCCCATCCCTGACCATCACACAGACCACCCAGGGCTGAGGCTGACTTCATGGGCCATGGCCATGCTGCGCCTCGTCTGAGGCCCGTGTGGGGGGAAGGGGTGTCATACGGGCTGGACGTGCAGATGGACAGCTCCATCTGCACTCCAGCCTGCGTGCCGCAGGGGGCCCGGGAGCACCCAGCTCCGCCCCAGTCTAGCCTCTGTGCTCCCTGCCCCCCGCGCTCCACTGGGGACCCCCGGCCACTGGCTGTCCTCACAGGCTGGGGGCCCCTCGGGACGGCCCTTCCGGTGACTTCCTGCCAGGGAGGCTGGGGGAGGGTAAACAAGGCCTCCAGATGGCTTCCTGCGGCTGCCCGGCCGTGGGAACATCCCAGCAGCCGAGGTCATGGAAGAGCGGGTGCAGGGGGGGCGGGGGGCTGTGTCACCCAACAGCAGGGCACCCACTGTGCGCCTTGGGCTGCCTGGACCCCCTCCGCCCCTCTTACACTTCCCAACATCCCCACAAAAGTGTTTCCCATCCCCATTTACAGAGGGGAAACTGAGGCACAGGCGGGCAAGTTAAGCCAAAGGCCAGAGGCAGGACCTCCTCTCTGCCCCTTTATTAGGCTCTGGCCCCACCAGCAGGGGCAGGTCATCCCAGCCCCACTTTAGAGATAGGGAAAACTGAGGCCAGAGAGGGGAGCGTGAGCAGGTGGTTGGGCTGGGATGGGGTCCGCCCCCCACTCCCACACACACCTGGAGGCTCCTTGTCTGTAAATGAGGAACAGACAGCCCTGGTTCCAGGCCACTCTGAGAGGACCACACAAGCCCGGCTGAGGGAGCATGGGGCACGACACAGCTGCCTTCCATCCCAGCACACTTCCCACCACACCACCCCAAGCAGGGTTCCTCCACCCCAAACATGCAGCGCCCCCCTGGGGAAACGGCTAGCTGTGAGGGGGGTCTAGGGCAGGGCTGCCCACGGAGCTGCCCCAGCGACACTGTTCACCCCGGCCCCGAGCCCTGGGAGCCCCTCCCCTCTACTGTGATGCCCACATCCTTCAAGCCCAGGCCAGATGCCACCTCCTCCCAGAAGGCCACCCGGACTCCCTGCCCACCACAGCCTCAAAGTCGGAGGGTCACACACTCTGGGAAAGCGACTGCTGTCTCCTGCAGGTCTTGCTCACCCATGGGTCCCTCCCAGGGTCAGGACCACCTCTCTCGGCCTTCACCCATCGCCCAACAGGGGCCAGTGCAGGCCCAGGCAGGCCCTCACGGGGCACGGGGAGGCAGAAGCAAGGCCAGGCCAGTCGCCTGCATTCCCCATCGGACCACGCAGCGGCCGAGATGGAGATAATGGGGGTGGGCACTGACTAATACACGTGGGTCCATCCAGACCCGGAGACCTGGGTCCACGGGTGCCATCAGGAGAGAGGCCCATTTCAAGTGAGACACAGAGCAGTCTGCTCCTGTGAAACCAAGCCGATGGCCAGAAGCCCGGAGCCCATAGCAGTTATAAATTGCCTGGGCTGTTTGAATTCTTACAAGGAACATCACTACATCTGGATTACACCGTAACGACGTAGTGAGGGCCCTGTTGAATGCTGCCCCTCCCCGCATGTGAGCCCCGGGGCAGGTGGTGCTGTCTCTGCCCACCCTGCACAGGCCCACCCGGGCCCGAGAGCCCAGCATGACCCCTAGAGAAGCCAAGGCACCAAGGGCTGCGCTTCCCCAGGTCACAGGCCCCTGGCGAGGGCAAGCGGAGAGCCTGGTGTGATGTGGTCACACACAGCAGATGCAGGGCAGGAAGCAGCGGCTGGGCTCCGGCCCATCCAGTCTGCCGTGAGGTCCAAGGTGTGCTCCAAGTGCCCCATTCTCCAGACAAGAAAACTGAGGCCCAGGAAGCACAGGGGCAGGCCCAGGGTCACCCAGAGAGACCCGGCAGAGCTGGGACCATGGCTCTGGGCTCCTTAGGTCCATGTGGAGGGGACAGCAAGGTGACTGTGGAGAGCCCCGGCCCCCCCCCCAGGCGCCCCCTGAGTTCCACATGGCAATTCCCAGCAGATGGGCCACTGGGCAGCCGGCCAGAGAGTAGCCCGAGAGGAGCTGTGCAGCTGACCCCGGCAGGGAGATGAAAGCAGGAGAAATGTTGGCTTTGGCAGGTCCTGGTCCAGGCAAGAGAGTGAGGAGGGCCCGTGTCCCCACACCAGCAGACGATGGGGGGCGGGGCACCAACAGAAAGGAGCACCCTCTGGGGGTGGGGGCAAAGTTGAAGAAGAGGTCAAGCCCACCACGTGTAGCCACAGGGGCGGTGATGGGACAGGCAGCCGGCAGGCGGGAACCCTGGGTGGGGTGGCGGGGAATCCTCCGGACCCTCCCGCGCCTCTTCCAGGAAGCCTGAGTCACAAGACGGGCCGCAGGGCCAGGAGAGTGGCTGGGAGCACCAGTCCCATGGGAAGGGGACAGGGCAGGGCAGCCTGCCTGTCAGCCCGCCTCCACCGGCTGGGCCAGCCCCGGCTTTGGGGTCTCTGTGGCCAGAGAGGCCGTGGGAACAGGCTCCTGCAGCTCCCAGGAGGGGCTGTGGAGACGGGGGAGCTGGGGAAGGCAGGTCAGAGCCCCCCATCTGCGGAAGGGGAAACTGAGCCCCCAAAGGAGAACTGGCCTGAAGCCAGACAGCCAGTGACCCGTCATGGACGAAGTGTGCTCTGGGCAACCAGGCCTGGACGCCGGGGAGGCCCGCAGCAGCAGCCATCCCGACATCCTTGGCTTAGAGCCCTGTCCCAGCGTAGCAGCCCCCAGCCAAGCACCAAAGACCCCAGGCCCCCTACAGTAGGAGCTGTCCTCCTGATGCTCCCACTTCTAGGACCATACCTCAGACCCTGCCGGCTCTGCTCCATCCCACCACCCCTGCTCTAGAACACTCCGTGGCTCCCCCGAGTCTGAGTTAGGCTGCAGTCTCGGGTTCCCCACCTTCCATCGCCCACATCAGCAACGCTGCCCCCTGCTTGGAGGCACCAGAACCTCCTCAGGGACACGTGTGTGCCCTGAAGAAAGCACCCAGTGACTGGGGGTGATGGCCCAGTCGACAGTCCCTGATCGGGTCCAGCCCTCACTTGCTGGCAGACTATGGCAAAGACGCCCACCCCAAGGGTCACCCAGCAGGAGAGTGGGGCCCTGAAGCCACCTTCCTGGCCCAGCCCCTCCCCCAGCAGACAGCTCCTGAGCACGGGGCACAAGGACCTCCCCACTGCTGGCCTGCGGTGACGTTCCACAGTCCTGCATCCTGAGCATCCATGCAGGACTCCACCATGCTCGGGCCGGGCACCCAGGACAGAGAGGGGTCGGCGGCGCCGGAGGCCTGGGGACCCCCGGCGGGAGATGAGCAGGGAGATGAGCAGGGCAGGCGCAGGTCTGACGGCCGACACCGGCCCCCACCGGCCCCCACCGGCCCTTCCTGGGGCCGCCCTCCCCACCGCCTGCCAGCCCCCACGCCGAGCCCATAGCTTCCTAGCACGTCTGTGAGCTTTATCCCGCATGTGTGACTGCCAGCTCGGGCAGCCCTGCCCACAGCCTCTCGGGGCCTGGCATACAGTAGGCTCTCCAGTTTGCTGGGTCAGGGAGAAAGTAAGTCCTGACTGGCTGCTAGAGCCAGGTCCCAAACCATACTGTGACCCTAAAGATGCCAGCCCCGCTGAGGACCACTGCCCGGATGATGAGAACCCTCCTGCCCGCCGACAAGAAGGCTCAGAGCCATGGCCACGGTCCAGGTTGGAAGGAGGGAGGTGGTGTTTCCCGCACACCTTCTGAATGTCCACCCATGTGACTGACCCCACACCTTGCTGCTCCCATTCTATAGATGCAGAAACTGAGGGCCGAGGCACTAGGTACCTGGCAAGAAACTCGAAATCCAGGCCCTCCTGACTCTAGCTCAGCCTGCCCTGTTGTACCTGCCAGCCCTGGGAAAAGCCCCACGGGGCAGCAAGGGGTACCAGGGACCCCGGAGAGCAGGTGACAGCAGCGAGGGAGGCTGCGTGGAGGTGGCCCAGCCAGGCAGCTGGTAGGGAGGCCATGCCAGACAGAGGGCACAGGTCAGGGCTGGCCAAAGGGGAGAAACCACAGTGCACCAACTGTTTACAGCCTACAGTGAGGTTTGGAGGCTCTGGGGAACAGGCAAGGCCAAGGTCTTGGGGGAAACCATCACCAATCGCTGGAGCCACAGCCCCAGCCGCTCCCGGCTCTGCCCCTCCAGCCAGATGCTACCGGGAGAGGCCCGTGCCCTTTCTGCCTGACCCACCCTCCCGGCTCGGGTCTGCCAGCCAGTGAGGCACCAGTGTCCCCATCTGGATGTGAGCCCCCAAGGCCAGTAGCACAGGTCCTGTGTGTCTGCAGACTCCCCAGGCCCCCCCACCAGGGAGCAGGGTGGCCTCACACCAGCTCGGGGCTGACTGTGTGCACCTCTTCCCAGCCACGTGGGCATGAAGTCAAGCTGGCTAATGCTTCGAGTCGGGGCTTTGGTGAGCATTTCTCAGCACAAACTGCCCAGTGCCCTGAGGTCATTGTTGAGCCTCCCACCCGTGGCACCTCCAGGAACCCCTCACCTTCCAAACCGCCTCTTGTCTGGAAAAGGAGCCCACCCACCTGGCTTTCTCCCTGTCCGCCACCACACCCATGCCACTGACTCTGCATTGACCAGCCACCCTCAGCCAGGGCCTAAGCTGGCATGGAGACAAAGGGGACTCGCTGGGGCCCCCAGCCCCAGCCTGGTGGTCAGGGAAGCTGTCCTAGAGGAGAGCAAGGTCAAGGAGGAGCCAGTAAGCCAAGGAGACAGCCTGGAAGTCCCTCCGTTCACCACCTACATTTTCTCCCACCACACTGACCACTTGGGGGTGGGGGGGGAGGGCCACGACCCGCCCTGCCCCCCTCCAGCCAGTGGGGTCCTGAAGCTGACCCCCATCACCCACCTCTGATTCCCGCATGGGGCATGGCACAGAGCAAACAATTATGGGGTGTGTTGGGGGGTGGCCAGCTCCTCAAAGGGACATTTGAGGAGCAGCCTCTCCCCCTGAAGAGCAGCCTCACGTGAGGGTGGCCTGGGTAGCAGTGGAGAGACACCCATGCCTGTCTCCGGTTAGGCCCCAGACTCAGCCTCTCCTGTTGCCTCCTTACAGCAGCCTGCAGGGTAGGCCAAACAGCACCCACTTCACAGATGGGCAAACCAAGGCTCCGGTTAGATCTGCAGGTGAGGAGGACCTGACTCCACTTCACTGGGCCTCAGCCTCCTCAACTGAGAAATGGGGTTAATAACCTCATGGGAGGATGTGAGGTCACCTGCACAGAGCTCTGAAGAGGCCCCTGGGCAAGAAGAGCACAGGTTCCCTCCATGGACCCCATCTGGTCCCCACCCCCAAGCTGCTCCAGCCCAGGTGCATCCCTTGAGTCCAAACACCAGGCTGAGGCCCAGGAACCCACTATCACGTGCAGAGCTGACCACAGAGCCTGCAGGCCAGGAGTCGAGGTGCAGCGCATGCCGAACAGCCCTGGGCTGGGGTGGCCATGGGCACTGCGACCTGATGGCCTGGACGCCCTGCCACCCTCAAACCTGCTCTCACAGAGCAAATGTGCCAGGCACTGGCCTGAGAGGTCACCACACGACACAGGGGCAGCGCTCTGCCGGCTTGCCGCTGAGCATGCCACCCATCCCAGCCACCAGCAGCCCAGCAGAACCCTGGGGCGTGTGCAGAGCCACCTGTTTAATCCCTGCGACACCTGGGATAAGGCTGCTGACCTGGTTCTGCAGGTGGGCTACTGCTTCGAGAGGTAGGCACTGCCAGGCTACCAGGCCTAGCAAGAGCCTGAGCCGGGCCGCAGACCACATACTGGGACCTGGAGCTCAGACTCCCGCGACATCCGCTGCCATCCCGGTCCTACCGCAGGACAGGGAAGCCCACGGGGTTCTGATGACAAGTCCCTCCGAACGACGCCCATGAAGAAACTGAGCAGGGAATGGGGCTGAACCAGATCCTGGGGCGGGCCTTCGGGAGGATGAACGGGGTACAGGGGTCACCCGCCCCCCACAAACGGGAGCGGGCTCAGCTCTTCCAGCCGGGGGCGCCCCGCTGCCCGCATGAGGGGTAAAACAGCGGGCTGGGCCTGAGCCCGGCCTCCAGCCGGCGCCCCGCACGTGGCCGCGCCCAGGCCCGCGTTCCCGCAGCGCTGCGGCCAGGCCAGGGCGCGGGGTCCCGGGACGCGCCCAGGGCAGGAGGCGGCCACGCTCCTCCTGCGCGCCCACGGCCCCACGCGCCCGCGCCGCGCGCCCCAGCCCGAGCGCGCGCCGAGGAGA